>NW_027178864.1:0-3258 GCF_019968985.1 Porospora cf. gigantea B | reverse complement strand
GCATATTGGACACTTGCCATCGCATTTCTCACACATCCTCCCAATGGCTGGGTGAAATGTCTGCTTGACCGCTTACCTGTTCCTGCCTGTTTCCGACACATGATAAGATCAGGATGGTGTTTCGACATTGTAAATGGCCGTTTTACGTTTCAAACTTAAACTCGAGACCTGTGACACTGACGCACACTTCATTCTCGGCGTCATAATCATACCACTCTCTCGTCGACAAATCTACGTCCGCGAATTGCGTTCCTCCAACGGACTTGCCACTTATGCCTGTCGCATTGGGATGCCAAGCGATCGGCTCCAGGCCGCGACACTCCATTGCCAGCAAAGCCACCCACAGCCCGGATTGGGCCTCTGTAAGCTTTCGTCCCTCAGTACACAGCTCTGCCACGTCCTTGACCTTTTTGGGAACGTTAACGAGTGTCATTGTCGCGGGGTGTTTGCTGTCCTTGACCCACTTCATCAGAAGGTGCACAGACGACCGCTGATGCATTATTGTTTCAGTGGGATCCAACGTGACCTTAGTCTTGATATCTGACCCAGAGGGGTTCTGCAAATCGAAGCACCACTCCAGATCCGCCGGAAACACCACCTCTGACATGTTCTCCATATCAACTTTCACCTTCAAGATCAGAACGACCATCACCTAAATGCACAATAGCTGAGCGAGAAATGCTCGAAACACGAACCAAATTATTGGTACAGGTTGTTACGTGTAAAATCAAACTGCGGCTGAAAAAAATGACCGGCAGAATGAGATCGATTTGGATAATATTGTGTTCGGCTCTCGCAGTGAGTTTTAGCTCATTGTGTCACCACAGGATGCCTACCTGGCTCCAAAAGTGTCCTTTTCTCCTCACAAATTTGTCAAGGTGAGACGGAGGGCAGGGAGCTATTAGAAACACAGTCACCACGGGGTAGTCAAACCCAAATCTCATCTACGGACCAAAACGAAGCATCCCAAAAGAAAGCACCTCACTGTAGTGCCCATGATGTTCAGGGAGACCCAGAGCGAATCGCCAGAAGAGCCCCAACTTCACAAAAAGAGTGCCAAATGGGATAAGCACCCCAAGGCTACGCACCGTCTTCTGAAGTTCAAGTCTGACTCGACTGACGGTCGGGTTCACGTGTGGGGTCAAGAAGAGACGATTACTGTCCACGACGACCCCCACACCGAGCGCTTCATGCAAGACGAACCTGCAGAAGACCAGATCGATGAACAGAAGCCCACTGATAGAGACCAGGACGAAATAGTAGAGGCCTCAGAAGAATCAGAACCTTGTAGGATGCAGTAGTGTACGCTGACACAGCGGCGTCTGGTTCTGTGGTCAATATATACCAAGGGCCGAGTCCCGGTGAAGAAGACGCCAAAACTGGCAATAAGGATGCCAAGGAGAGCAAAACGAGTGTAGCTAAAGCCGAAAGCATCCAAGGTGTGATTCAGAACGCGGGCGACCAGGAGAACGAGGAGATGCGGCAAAATGCCAACAAAGAGGAAGTTGATCTGAAGGATGAGGAGGATGCTGCTGAGAAGGAAATGAAAGCTTTGATTTCTGAGGAGAAACAAGAGGCTGCAAACGCGCAGGCGGAGGTAACGGAGGCCGAAAAGATGTTGGAGGCTGAAACAAAAAGACGACAAGCAAAGGACGACGAGTTCGAGAAAAAGGAAGACGTTCTTCAGAAAAAAAAGGAGGCCGTGGAGGAGAAGCTACAAAAGAAGTCCCATACACTTGAGAACGAAATCGCTGAGCATGTGGGGTCGTTGAAGAAGTCTGAGGAGAACATGCAAGCGCAGATCGACGAGAATGACCGCGCTCTGGAGGCAACCAAGAGGAAGGGACAGGAAGACGTCGCCAAGGTATCCAGGGCCGAGAAGCAGAAGGAAGCTTCTGTGGCTGCAGCCCAGATCAGCAAGGGTTGTGAGGAACTACTCGAACAAAAAGGCAACGAAGAGAACTGCGGCGAATGTCCTTGCAGCGGGCCTCATTCGTATTCCGTTAACCCCAAAGACAAGCCCAAGATCGACACCGCTCCCAAAGTGCCAGTCATTGACGTCCCGAGTAAAGCGGCGCTACCTCCGCCTCCGATGCAAGCTAAAGCGCCCTTGGACCTCGACAAACCGGCCTGTCCTGAAGATCAGAAGTGAATTGTAAGCGTCTGAACCGAAAAAATCAACTACCGGCATATTTATTTGTGTGTGAGTTTGAAGAATGCGCTTGCTTCTACTGATTGCTTCGGTATGTCGCGGATATTCTTGATCAATCCAGACTTACGCTGCTCGAGTACCTGTAGATCACGCAGCATCAACAGTGAATTCTCAGGCGTATCCATACCTTCGCGACCTCGAGGAAGATTCGCCACGGATGATGCAACAGAAGAGCTACAGTCAAAAAATCTTCGACTACTCTGGTTTGGCTCAAGCCTTTGGTCAAAGTCCACCAAGTGACGACGAAGCAGAGAAAAAAGAGACCAAGGACACCAAGGGCGGCCTTATGGATGACGACACTGAGAAGAAGGAGAAAAAGGACACCAAGGGAGGCCTCATGATCGGCGATGATGACGCTGAGAAGAAAGAGACAAAGAAAGATGAACTCATGGGCGATGATGACGCTGAGAAGAAGGAGACAAAGGACACCAAGGGAGGCCTCATGATCGGCGATGATGACGTCGAGAAGAAAGAGACAAAGAAAGATGAGCTCATGGGGGACGACACTGATGAGAAGGAGACAAAGGACACCAAGGGAGGCCTCATGATCGGCGATGATGACGCTGAGAAGAAGGAGACAAAGAAAGATGGACTCATGGGTGACGACACTGATGAGAAGAAGGAGACAAAGAAAGATGAGCTCATGCTTGAGGACGACGAGGACGTCGACAAGAAAGAGACTAAAGACAGTGGTTTAATGATCGATGAGCCCGAAGGAGACGGCAAAGAAGGCGAAAAAACCAAAAAGGATGAACATCTCGACGACGAAGACGCTGACCTAATAGGGGTAGAAAGCCACAAGAAGAAGCACAAGAAGCACCTCGCGCCGTCTGACCCAGAGAATTTTTTACAAGTCAGTAAAGGCGGGAAGGGCAAGAAGCACAAGAAGCGCGGCAGACACGGCAAGGCGCACAGCGTAAAACAGAAAAAGCATGAGAAGGAGGACGACGAGTACCCGATCAGTGCCCTGGAATCGGAAGAAACTGGCAAAAAGAAACACAAGAAGGCACATCATCTATTCTTGGCCAGCGACGAGGACAAGGACG
>NW_027178863.1:0-24813 GCF_019968985.1 Porospora cf. gigantea B | reverse complement strand
TACGTTCAGGGGCAGAACGACTTGTTGGCCATCTTTTTTATCGTGTTCACTGAAACCGTGGGAGACATTGACAAGGTATTGATTTTAACCAGTTCTGTTTATTTTTTATTCTTAGGTGTAAGGTGTTTTTATGTCGTTCCAGATTCCCATTGAAGACCTGCAACAAATAGAAGCAGATGTCTTCTTCGCGTTCACTACGGCACTCAGTCACCTTCAATCATTCTACCTGCCGGAGCAGCCAGGTATAATGGAAGCCACCGCTCGCCTTGGGGATCTCTTGGAAAGAGTGGATGGTGAGCTTGTATTCTTGGTATCATGACCCTGTTCTGTCGTCGTCTCCCCTGAGGTGAGGTTTGTCACCCCTTGCAGCTGAACTTTTCTCTCATCTGGCGAACTACAGGTTCGAGTTAATCCATGTCACCTTCCGCTGGTTCAACTGTATTTTTAGTCGCGAGCTGCCGTGGCGTTGCGCTATAAGACTTTGGGACACATACATCGCTGATGGAATCGAGAGTGTGGCAATCTTCCACACCTACGTTACCTGCGGTGAGTATTTATTGGCGTTCTGCATACCTGTTCATATTCTTGCCCACGCTCTTCTCGAATTCTCATTCGCATCCAGCGTTCCTCCAACGATGGCGAACGCATCTGCTTTGTATGAAGGACTTCCAGTCGATGATGCTGTACCTTCAGGACCTTCCCACACAGCAGTGGACGGAAGACGAGATGGACAGTTTGATAGCGGAGGCCTTTGTCCTCCGCTCTTGGTTTGAAGATGTGGGTACACAAAAATAGATTTGCTGACTAATCTTCATTTTTTTAATAATATAATATTCTTTGATGTTTTCCTCAGGCACCTTCACATCTGAGTTCCGGAACAATCACACTGGATACTATCTGAAGCCTGCTGTCTCACTGTCTCTTAGTAGAAATTATCAATTTCGGGGATAAACCTCACTCATGCCCTCAGCTGCCACGTCATCATCTGTCTCATCGAGACGTCATCGTCGGAAGCAACCCAAGTTCATAATAGTGAATCCTGGATCTGGTGGATACCCCAATCACGGTGTTTACCCGCAGCATCACGTGTACCCTCCGCCATCTCAAGGCTACCCCCAAGCGTATCCTAGTCAGGGAGGGCAATACCCGTTGCAGTGTACTTGCCACCAGGCAATATCTCCGGTGCATTGCCCTCAATGCCGCCCTATCTCCCGTCCTGCACCCGCACTAGACCTGGACAGATGCCTTGACAGCGGTTTAAAGTGTTTAGGCGCACCATTCAGTCTCCTTGGCAACCTTTGCGAAACGACATGGAACGGGATGGTGCGAGGCTGTTCAGTCGTTGGGACCGGACTGGATTCCTGCTACGCCACAGGCGTGGATGCCTGCCTCAAGACGTGCGACGCATGTGGCGTGGCCTGCGACAACGCAATGCTCACATGTGGGGCCACATTAGAGGACGGATTCGCCCAGTGCAATCGGCGCGTCGAAAAGTGCGCGCAGGCCTGCGAGACCCGTGTAGCGAGGACGCTTCCACCACCCAGAGCCTACCCCAGTCACGTCCACCATGGTTGCCCGATTCACGACCCCCATTCAAGGTGTCGCACTTGCGGGCGCAACGTCATGATCCCCACTCGTTAGTTTATTTGTATTGACGGAAGTACTGCTGCCAGCGTTCCACTCGCTGTATTTAGCAGAAGCTGTTGCACACGATTGCAGTGGGGCGTCGCGGCTATAGGTGGGTATTCGCTATTTGAGAAACACAATGCAAGACCCCACCTCTTTTGGGTGGATAGTGATTCTAGGAGGCCTGGCGTGCTTCGTGATGGCTTTCGGGATCGGCGCCAACGATGTGGCGAACAACTTCGGCTCCTCCGTTGGTTCCAAGGCCATCAGGCTTTGGGTAGCCGTCATCCTCGCGTTCATATTCGAATTCATGGGGGCCTTTCTGTTCGGGGCGTCTGTGACGGACTCTGTCCGAAAAGGAGTGATCAATTTCGACTCGTTCAAAGACTCCCCTGCCGTACTCATGTATGCTAACCTGACTGCCCTAATCACTGCTGCAATCTGGTTGATATTAGCATCTGTCAAAGGTCTACCCGTTTCCACCACCCAATCCGTGGTCGGTTCACTAATAGGAGTTGGGTTGGCTACTGGGCCGAAGAATGTCAACTGGACATATGTTGGTACCGTTATTGCCTCCTGGTTCACGTCACCCCTCTTGGCTGCCGTTGCTGGCGGAACCATCTTCGCTGCGACTCGAAAGGGCATCCTTCGGCAACCGGATCCCGTGAAAATCGGCTATCGAGTTTTGTGGTTTCTGGTATTCGCACTGCTCTTTGTTTTCACCATGTTCTTCATCATCAAGAATCCCGTCTCATTCCCATCTGCTTGCGAGCAATCCACTGACAATGGAACCGAGGTCCTCGCTCCTTGTATACTCAGCAAATGGGTATCCGCACACTACGGACTTGCATTCGCCTATGGCGTCGCAATCGCGGCGGGGCTGACGCTGATATTGGCCCCGGCTGCGTACTGGTATGCTAGGCGACTAATCCGTGCCTACGACGCAAGTGTCGACATCGAATCGAGTTCTGTGAGCAACCCCGAAAAGTTGACTTTCACAGATGAAGCCCTTCACGCCACCGATAAACCTGAAATGACCTCTAGCAGCGACGTTACTCTCATGTCAGACTTCTCGGAAGCTCCGGTAGCCTGTCAACAAAAGGTGCGACTCAAGTGGTACAAGATGCCGTGGTTTACCGATGTCCACGCAGCCGTAGACGACGACGACGACATCAACAAGATGTGGTCTGCCGCGGAACAGTTTGATCCAAGAACCGAGTGTTTCTTCAGCTTTTTACAGATTCTGTCGGCAATTGTGAGCTGCCTGGTGCACGGTGCCAACGACGTTGCTAATGCGACAGCACCCTTCTCTACTATCTACGGCGTTTACAAATCTGGGGCCTTTGAGGAGAAAGTTGCGACGCCATCGTGGATTCTCATGATGGGCGGGCTTGGGATCGGGCTCGGCTTGGCCTTCCTTGGCGTCAACGTACTCGTTGCTGTAGGTGTCAAGCTAGCAAAGATCACGCCTGCGCGTGGCTTCTCAATAGAGACCGGCATGGCAACAGTCATGGTCATAGGGTCCTTCATGGGCATTCCGCTATCAACGACTCATTGTCAGGTCGGTTCCACAGTCGCCGTGGGCGCCCTTGACTTCCACTCTGACAATCCAAAACTCAAGCGTAACTGCAACGGCTTGGTAAACTGGCAGGCTGTCAACGTTAAGCTCCTTTTGCAGATAATGCTGTCATGGCTCTCCACGCTCATTTTAACCGCCACGACCGCCGCTGCTGTGTTCTCATTCGGGTTCTACTCGCCGTCCGCTGCGTAAAAGACCGTTTCAGAGACCTTTACAGGTCCTTTCTGTTGGAGCTTCAACAATGTATTATATATTTTCTATGATGGTTCGAAAAAAAGTTCTACAATACGTTCAATTTTTCCGTCAATTCGAATAAAAGAATGCGAAAAAATTCAGAAAACGCTGAAATTCGAAAGCAATGGCATTTCGTATCTTTTTTTAAGGTCTTTTGTAACGCGCGTTTCGCGCATCTACCTACGTTGATACCCTGGCGGCAGTGGACCCCTTCCTCTGTCGTCCGTGGGGGGACTCCACTCTGCCGGGGGTCGGCCAGTCAACGGGTCACACCCGAGAGGCCGCCTGAACAACATGACATGGGGCTCAGGGGCGTGAACCATGTAGTGCATCCAGCCTGCGGACTGCTGAATCCCGAGATCTCGCCACTCCGTCTCTGACAGAAGGTTGTCCCGTTTCTTTGACATCTTGGACTTGGCCTTCGCAGCTTGTTCCCGCTGGAGGATGACGTGCCGGTACTCGAATTTTGAGTCAGCATACTTGTCAGAGTATACTGTGTGCTTAGGGTAAGTTACCATAATATACACCAATAATCACCGGCATTGATTCTAAAACCTTCTGGTAGTTGTTCCATCCTTCTGGTTCAGCAAAGCCCTGTGTTCGGCTGGCATTGAGTCAAATGACCAGTCCTTTAGGATAAAAGATTGGACGTCGTGGGTCACCACGTTTACTGCGACGTGAGGCTGATTCGTTGGCTGCGGCAAACTCACCTTGAAGTAGAAGCGTTGGTCAGCAATATTCCGATCTATTTGATCGGGATGCTCGTGTAAGAAGTCTTTGAACGATTCCGAGCAGGACTTCTCACCTGGGGTTCCGTTAGACTCCATAAGGTTGCCTGTTAGAACGTCCACGCCCCATACATCGTACCTGAATCTGCCACTTCCGATAATCCCTCCGAAGCAGGAACCGTAGTGCAATCCGATCCGCATGCTCAGGTTGGGAATCTTGTTGGCCTGAGCTACTTGTCTAATGCTTTTCTTCATGTGCCAGCAGAGCTCTAGAATGGCGTTGGCGCCGTCGTATGGCTGCCGTTAAGGACGCTCGGGTGACTCACGTTGAAGTTTTCTCCGGGTACAGGCATCTCGGTCACGGCAACGTAGGCGTCTCCTATTGTGCATACCTTGTAGATCCCAAGTTTGGTGGTGTCGTTGTCGAACCTCGTGTAGAGAACTTGCAGCATGTCCACGACTTTCTCAGCGTCAACGCTCTTTGCCCATCCGGTAAAGCCGACGATGTCGGAGAAGAGGAATGTGGTTTCGGTGTGGACGTAGGCCAGCTTCAGCTGACCATTTCTGTAGTCCTGAACGAGACGAGCAGGCAGCTGATCCAGCAGCACCTGTTGAATCCTCTTCTCGTTGACGGCCATCGTTTCTTTGATGAAAAATGTCTTCCGTTGAGTGTACTCCCGGTACCAAGTCGAGAAGAGGTTGCAACAAACCAGGACGGGAAGGTCGATGAAGGAGACGTAGGAAGCGTAGTTCAATTCGTTGTTGTGCGAAATTTGAGAGACGAACAGTATTGCGAGCAGCGCGATGTCGAAGAAGATCACTTGTTGGTATCGCACGCTAGGATTGTGGTGGAATAGCGTGACGAAGAATGACAGCTGAGTGGAGTCCATGTAAAGCCATGGAATGGCCACCGTCATGTGGGTTGCCAAGTCGATGTACGCCCACGATCGAAGGAGAACGAACAGGCACGCCACGGCCAGAAACGTCACGTTCATGAAGAAGAACAGCCATGTCAAGTGGTGGAGCGACTTGAAGAACGTTCCCCGGTAGTGTAGAAGCACTAGCTCGAGAAAGGCTGTGTCATCATTAGCCCCCAAGTTCTTACTGACAGCCAAAATGATGCTGAAGATCTGGAGAACTTTGTCTTGGGATAACTTGAAGAGCTCGGTCTCTCCGTCGCGACGAACGGTCAAGTAGGCGAACGAGGAGACGACAACAGAGATCACATAGATGTTGAGTGTGTACTCCACATGTCGAATATTGGAATCCGACAAGAAGAAGTTCTGGACAAAGAGAGCCTCCTGGCGTCGATCCTGAAAGTTGAGCAGGCGCTGTGTCTTAGACTGCAAAGCCTTGTCAGTCCCATCCGCCGTGCTCCGGAACAGCCGCTGCAGAAATGCTGCGAACGACTCTAGGCAGTAGCGGTGCTGCCTCTCATCGAGATCACAGGTGCGCTCCGCGGAGATAGAGTCCTCGTCAGTCTCCCTGATGGCTGACGAAAGGGAATACGATTGGATGTCCTCCTCTGAAAGCAGGCTGTCAGGTGGCTGGTCAAGAACCCTGAGTAGGAGGTAGGTGTTCATGTAGCCTCTCCCCTTGACGAAGCACTGGCGCTCCTCCCAAATGAATGACCTCTCCGACGCCACGAGTTGATGAGTGTCCGCACTGATATGGACGGTAGAGACCTCGCCCAGCGTCTTCATCCTTGACGCTGTGTTCACTGTGTCACCAACCAGCACGTATTGCGGTTTCTTCGCGCCGACAACGCCGCTGATGACTCGTCCAGTGTGAATGCCGACCTTTACACGCATTGTGTACTTCCGTCTTCCACCCACCAGACTGTTGGACAACGGGTTGCGCTTAGATTCATGGCTGGAGAGCAGCCCGCTGGGCACTACGTCGTCCTCGGAGCCGGCTTCGTACTCCACTGTATTCGCGCCGAAAATTGCAGCCACGCTGAACCGGAGCGCGTCCAAAGCGTCATCCTTGACGCTATGCATATGGGCCTCGTGGGGTTCGTGCAGCCCCGCAGCGGCCAGGTAGGTTTCGAAGACTGTCTCCACCTTTGCGCACTTGTGCAACCTGGACAGCCCATCGAAAACCAAAAACAATTGGTCTAGGACCCTGACGAGGCTCGCGGCATCTAACCCGGCCACTAGAGCCTGGAATTCGTAAACGTCCACAAAGATCACGCTGACTGTGTGTCAGCATCCCGTTCCTCACCTTTCCCGCGGTCCTCTGCGGGGAAAAAGCCCATTCCTGATAGATTGAATGCAGACTCAATCATTTTTTTAACGACGAAGTCGGGCAAGAGGGATGTGAGGATCTCCTTCTGCTGCCGTTGGATTGTATCCGCTTGCACATTCAAGAGGAACGCTTTCCTTTGATGCAGTTCCACCTGAAAACCGACCAGACTGGTGAAAAAAGATACGCCAACCATCAGTGGTATGTAGTAGAACAGATTCGACGCGCTCATCTTATGGAACATGAGACTATAGTCGCAAAGGTACGAGCCTGTGGAGATCAAGTCAGCGACAACGAAGCTGGGACAATAATTCCGGAGGGCGTCTTTGTGGACCAGGTTGTCCATGCAAGCGTCATAGTAGGACGCCGCCCATATGTACCTTGCCAAGTTCACTGATCCGTAGACAGCGAACAGGACCACAGCTCGCTTGAACGGGACTCGAATGAGGATGAAGACGATGATGCAGTAGATGGGCACATCAGCTATACCCGGATCTAACATGAAAAAAAAAGTGACCTGCCGAAGGAAGAAATACGTTGCAACGTAGATCTCGAACAGGGCTTCAGATCGCCACATAAAATCCATTGTGGAGCCGATCAGTAGGAGAACAGGGCAAATGCAGGGCAGCATTACGACGATGACCACGCTGGTGGACACGCATTGTCCACACACATCCACGAGGGAGAATGTACTGCAGAGTTTATTCGTGGAGGCCACCGCACTGCACTCCATTGTGCGGTTGCTAAAGCCAGAGTTGAGTGCCATGCACATCGCCAAGACGCCATATCCGGAGGTGAGCACGATCATGAATCCGGCTACCACTAGCATGAGCACCAGCCGTCGCCTGTGGGGCAGGATCCAGTCGTTTTTCGAGGTCTCGTAGGCACTTTCGAGGTGGGTGTCGCGGAAACGCAGCGTAAGTGGGTGAATCAGGGCCTCAGATGCGCCGGAAAATGCAACTGTTGTCTCCTCGGGCCTCTCCTCAGGAGGGGGCTCGCTGATATCAGAGTTCAGCACACTGTCGTCTGGAGTCTCGTGACTGAAACTCAGACCTGCTTTCCTTCCCCACGAGACCGTTCGTCCGTCAGGAAGATCCAAGTGCATCTCCGGCGGGTTAAAGCACAGATAGTCGGGGATTGCCACCTCAGGGTCGTAGGCCTTTCTCAACAGGGCCGATAACTCCCAAAAGCCCCCTCGAAAAAACCGAGTGAATATCAATAGAGAGCCCCAAGAAACGAGGACCAACACGTCTGTATTAGTGCAGGGCTGGCGTCTTACAGGTCTCCCAGGAATAGAGAAACTCCGCTTGATTCAGAATAAGCGCTGAGGCTCCGCTGTCGGCAATCCAAATGAAGGTGAAAATGACCACAACAGCCCCAAGGAGCAGCACTGCTGAAGTCACTGAGGTGATGCGCGGAACTGCATTCTAAACGGGCCCCAACCTCACGTGACATCAGAACAAAGAAGAATCCAGCGCTGACGGTGAGGAAGGAGAGAGCGTAGTACTTGCCCCAGCAATTGGTAGTGGTTTCCGAGGACAACGTGACACCTGCCACCAGAGAGCCAAAGAGAACTCCTTGAAGGTGCGTTCCCAGAAGCGACCAGACTGAATTTAATCCTTTCGTTCGAATCGAATTAAGGAGAAACGCATACCTGACTGGCGACAGCGGTTTGGGCATAATGTTCTTGTAGCAGAAGAAAAAGATGGCTGGCTGGAAGAGCACGTTCAGCATGTTAGGGAAGTTGCAAAGGCGGCCAATCTCCATGTCTGGCAAGAAGGTGTTCCGAGATACGATCACCACGTGGGGCATGGTGACGGCCCCCGCCATGAAGAGCGTGTAGTGGAGCAGCACTGTGGAGGTCATTCGGCAGGGGAGTGAGTACTTCTTAATGATGGTCGTTATACAATCGGTGTTTGGTACTACCATATCGGCGACTTGCAGCGCCTCTGCATTGAGGCGATAGCGGAGGTTGGGATCCCTCAGTTGGCTGGAGTCAGGGTCCACGATAGGGGAGGCGCTTGAACCGGGAGTCCAGAACACACAAGATTCGAAGTGGGAATCCAGACTTGCGAGTTTCGGTGCAAAAACGGCGGCGGGTTGCGAAATCGCGATACCAATGTCCGCCTCTACCAGCATGGGGACGTCCCCGGCGCCCTGACCGATAGCTAACGTTACGGGTCGTCGATGTACGTTCTCGTGGACAGCTCGAACGATGTCCGCTCGTAGGGAAGGAGGGAAATCGTAGGCAATGACCACCTCTGTCATGGAGAGCAAATACAACAGAAGCGCCTCCGTGCCCTCGTTCCCCATGCACAGAGCTGCGTCGTGCCCGCTGATGGCGATGGCCTGGCGGGAGGCTTCACTGAAGACGTTTATGGACATCTGCTTTACCAGCTTGGTCAGCGTTTGCTGCACACCGCTGTGAGTAAAGAGTGCGACTCTCCAGACGTGCGCCGTAGGCTCAAGGAGTTGCGCGCCGTAGGCGGCGGTCAGGCAGTGGTCCATACTGTCTCCACTCGTCAACCAGACCTGCTTTTTCGTATCACGGAAGAATCGTATGAGGTCAGAACTGTTATCGTCGATGTCGTCCTCAAGGAATGCGAGACCAAGGTATTGAAGGTTCGACTCCAGCTCACTGCTGTAGTTCGTCTTTTCTTGGTTTGACGTCGACTCATCAGCCACTCGCATACGGTAGCTCTCGGTTTCCACGAAAGACAGTTCTTTCTTACAGAACATCACTGCACGACATCCCTGAGTAGTTGCTCGAGCAATATGCTGCAAACATATGAAAGGAGGCGAGACAAAGCGCTTACGTGAGGTGAGATTGAATATATCATGTGCTCCTTTGAATCGTGACTCGTGCAGAGTCTCTCCGCAAGCTGGGCAGGATGTCCTCGGACGAAGAGAGTGGCGCCCATTTCTCCCTTTCGCTGGACGCAAATTGCGCCTCTTTGACGTTTCGGTGTGTATGGAAACGAGGCGATAACAGAGTAGTTGGTCATTTCTCCCTCGTGGCAAAGAGTGAGGTGAGTTGGACTGCGGGACACCAGGGTAAGTCCAAAGAAGCTGGCAGTCATAACCATGCTCTCCTCCTCTCGGGACGGGGCCAGATAACGGATGGCGTTCAGGTTGTGAGACTCCGTTCGTATGCGAGTTCTCCAACGGCTTGCGTCGTCCACCGCCTTGCGAACGGCTGCCGATACGCCGGCTAATTCGACATACGGCCGGCAGTCATTGCACACCGCCATCGCGAAGACGAACTCGTCTATCTTGTTTCGACGCCAGGCGGTGCCCGTGCGCCAATGCATGTAGAAATCGGGGTCCCGGAATTGGCAAACATCCGAGACGGTGTGCAGTGTAACAGCGGGGCACGAGTCGAGGGACTCGTCCGAGCTTTCGAAGTCCAGGCAGCTGAACACACTGAGGCTCGCTCGACGTTCTGGCCGAGGGGGCCAATTTTCGGTTGTCGGCTCAGGGGGATTTGGGTCCTCATCCCCAGCAGCCGGAGAAGCGCGAGTTGCCTGATTGCCCTGAAGGCTGGAGATAGACCACAGGCTAGACCTTCGTGTGCGTGAGTATGGTATCATTGCTGGGCGGGGAATGGCGGCGGGCGAGTCGCGCGCATCCGAGTCGTCGACGCTTCGGAGTGACATCGGACCCGAGAAGTCCGATGTCCACGACGTGATGTCGACGTCAGCGTTGTCCGGGTAGGAACAATCAGATTCGCAGGATTCGAGGAGACAACTGTCCTTATGCGTCAACCAGGAGGTTATGTCAGCGTCGTCGGTTCCGGATTCGTGCTCGAGCTCACTGACTTCGCCTGCAGTTCGGCTTTCACTGGGAAGCTGACTAGACATCTGAAATCGAACGTCGCGCGTGGTGCTGATCTCCATGTCGTTCTCATCGTCAATAAACTGGTTGGAGAAAATGTCCCCGTAGACCCAGCCCGCCACACTACAAGCGCGAAAGGTCAACTTTTGTGACTTGGTTAGCGTACCGCACTTGGAAGCGAAGACGATGTCGGAAACACAGAGATCTGGAAGGTTGGTCACTGTCTTGACGATGCATCTCTGTCTGGTCTCTACGTCGTCGACATCCCCCAGGTTCTTCAAGGTCGGATCCGCCTCCAAGGTCAGGGAGTACACCACCGCCGCCACGCTGCTTCCAATTTGTACGTACGGACACCAAAGGGACCACAGCAGGAAGAGAGTGTAGGTCGCGGTGAGTACGACATCCATTTCATTGTCGTACAGCAGTTTTCCAAACAACGAAGGCGCGTCCTCCTTAATTCTGGCTACGCTCCAGGCCTCCCAACACCCCAGGAGCAGTGTGCTCGACACGACGGTGGCGAGTATGAAGAGCGCAAGCACCGCCAAGTTCTCTCTGCTCCGAATGTGATTGGATGTAAAGAGTCTGTTTGGGCCTCGTCCCCGCCGTTCGCATGGGCGGTTGCATCGTGTGTGCACAACCACCCCGTAAATCCAGTCGGGGGACACGATTACGCTGCCGGCCGGTATGAAGTTGTTCGTATTCAAGTTACTCGGTCGGGGGTGGCCCTTGAGGTGCAGACGCCCAGTAAACATGTGATTCGAGGTCTTCATGATGTTGACGTCGCTCACTGATGACTCGAACGTGAGAAGTCCCTTGATCTTGGACACCAAGTTGAGTTGAATCACATCTCTCGTTTTGCGAACCGCCTGCTTTGATACAGAAGCGGAGTCGCCCGTCAGACTGCGTACATTAATCTTCGCGACCCCATTGGGCATGCTGGTGGAGAACAGGATCATATCAGCAGGAACTTCCTCCATACGGCTCAAACGTATAACCTCGCCCACGTTCAGTCTCGATTGATGCACCAGCTTCAAGCTACGATTCTTTCCGGGCTTCACGACGCTAACGTAGCGCTGATTAAGAACTGCATCGAACTGCCGACGACGAGAGTCAAAGAATTGATCTGAAAACAAATTATTTAGATACTCCTACATAATCTTTTTTTAATCAATTGGCACTCAGAAATCGATAAAATTTTCTCACCGCATATTGCTGTGGAGACGACAGTCAAAAACACAGGAAGAAAACTCAGCAGGATGTTACCCAGTCGTTCGTTGTACTTGCCGAGAAAGAAGACGACCAGTCGGATAATTAGGACCCCCATCAGCCAGAGGTTCGGCAACCGTCGTAGCTGATGCCACAGATTCTTTGGGATGAACGTGGTGGTGCTGTACAAACTTGTGGTCATGGCGTTGTGCTGTACACTTCGAGTGTTGGGAGGTCGGACAGCGTTGACCTCGAGGTGCTTGTTCCAAACTAGTGACGAGCGGCTGGACGTTCGGTCGCGGAGCCGTCGCATCCAACTAGACATGATGAATTGCGTAAAAACACTGATGGTTGTCGTTAAGGCGTTGGGAGCTGCCTTGGCACTGGTTTTCGTCTACCACCGTGTTTGCCTTTGCGGACCCCTACTATTTTTCTTCGTCAAGAGCCACGAGGCGGGAAAGAGCCTTCACGCTGCCAACGCCATATTCGGCCAAGCCCTCATCCCAGGTAGTCTAGTGACTGAGATGGCTAATCGTAAGCCAGACTCATTTACTGCTCAACTACTTAAACGAAGCCCCTTCGCATGGAATCGGTACAGACCGTTCATCTTGGGGTTGAACGGGCATCTCACGATCATACTCGGCTTCATCCTTGACGCTATGCGGCGACATCGAAGTCAACGACGGCTTTCGAGGTACCGCAAAAGGCTGATTCCTCGCCTGACGACAACCGACGCATTGGCTGATGACTACTGGACGGTTGTGGAGTGCATGACTTACCGGCGAGAGCAGGTCGGCGCCTCTATGGCAGTGGACATCTTCGACCACGAAAGCTTGGTGGAGGCGCTGCAGATCGCAGACGGCGTGCGACTTGAGAGGGAGACGGAACGGGCCTCCTGGAGGGGTGTTCGACTGCTGGGTAGAGGCGCGCGGGTGTACCTGTCATTGTGGAACGCGGCGGAATATGCCTTCGAGACAGTGCTATGCCTCTGCTACGCACTGTGGGAAGCTGTCTATGGCGAGCGATGCTGTATTGGACCGTATGCGTCCCACTACGTGCCCGTTCCTGATGGGACCAGCGCGTGGGAGCACCCGTGCCAAGCTGTCGTAGTTATCCTTCCTGGCATGGGCTCTTCGGCGGACGACTACTACATTCGCACTGCATGCTTGGAGTTAGCCGCGTTCAGAGGCATGACTTCCGCGGTAGTCACTCTGAAGGGATGGCCTGGGGTGCAGTTGAAAGGCCTCTCTACGCTGTCTTGCGGAGGCTCCACCGACGATTTAGATGAGGTCATCGGTCACATCCGGCTGCACGTGCCACATCGGACTCCTCTATTGGGGGTGGGTTTCAGTATGGGTGCCAACATCTTTACCAAGTACCTGGGCGAGGGCAGGCGGGGACCCTACCGTCGTGGAAACTCCGACGATCAGCCGTTGCCTAATCCAATCAGGGGTTTTGTGTCGATTAGCTGTCCAATGGACCTGCATGCGGCCAGTAGGCACCTCCACCGTTCGATGTATGGAAAGTACGCAGAGGCTATGACCGCAACGCTGACAGATCTCTTACGACAGTACTGGACGAGTTGGGCTACAGTGCACAAGTGCAGAGACCAGTCAGGTCCCACGAAGCTGACTGCAGATGAGCTGGTAGCATGTCAGCAGACGGTAAATGCAATGGGTAGTCGAAAAAACGCCTTCGAAGTCGACTTGGACTTCGCATGCGCTTCGAAGACGCTGGTCCAATTCGACGACCGATTGACTCGCCTCCTTCACAAGTATGATGGTGTGCCTGAGTACTACGCCCGGAATTCCGCCTCTCTTTTTCTGGACAACATCACCATCCCTGCCCTTTTTCTGCACGCCGCCGATGATCCGGTTTGCCTTTTCGCAGCCTACAACGCGCTGTCTTCGCACCATAAGGACAACGTCGTGATTGGTATGACGCCCGCAGGCGGGCACTGCCAGTTTTTGCACGGGGTACGTGCTAGGTACTGGGCGCCATCCGCGATTGGCGACTTCTTGGTCGCGGTTCAAGAGCAGTTACCACAGGAGAAGTGAGTATGCAGAGGAGTTTATGAATATTAAATGCACTTCAAACACTGCACTGCTTGAGCGAGGAAGGTGACCGGCAAATTCTTCCGCCGCAGACATTTGCGCATGAGACCGTGGTCGAACAAGAAGGAAAACCCAAAACAGCAGGACTCCGAAGAGAAGTATCCAAGCGCAACCGAGAAGATAATAATCCCGAGGCATACAAGTAAGCTCTCGTCAGAGAGGAAGATCACCTGAAGTGCCTGCCCCAGCGCAAAAGCGTCTGCAGCAAGAAGAAGGCTGTTTGGAGTACCTCCGGAACCTACGAGACTGCGACTGTGGCCGCGAGGAACGCCGATGACAACGAACTTCCACGAGAGTCAAGGGCCGCAAAGAAATTTGCACACCGGTACGCTCCTGACGCCATATAGCCCAGCAACCCTGCCACGATGGGCGCCCTCTCCAAGATACGTGCCGGCTCAACAGCGACTGGCATGCACGCACCCATAGTGAGGCTGTACAGTAGGAAGAGGCCCAGCAGGCCCCCCTCGAGCTTCCGAGTGATCGAGAATACAGGTTGCATTAATCCTACAATAGATGATAGGCGTTCTGCTTCAGACGCCTGAGATAGCTCGCACTCTCCTGACATCACTCCACCCACTACGTGATGTGCCGACATTAATGGGCATAAGCAAGACAATTAGACGCGCCCTTCAAGCGTCGCTCGAATTTCCGGGGAACTCAAGCCCTCTAGACACCCTGCGCCCATTCGAAGTGAAATGGCGAGCCGGAAGTGTGGCCCCCACTCTGGGTGACGTTCTCTTCTCAGAAGTTGTGTTGGACGAGCCGACTGTGGGATATCTGCCTGTGGGGCAGCTCATGTCCTTCCTTCAGACGTGCTCCCTCACGAGATACCGTATCACGTGTCTAACGTTTTCGTTCCTTTCGCAGCTGAGAAACTCCGACTTGCACACGCTCTCGAAGTTCCCCTGCCTGAAGCGGCTGGCTGTGGATGGATGCCGCTTCATTGATGGTGATGCGTTCCTGGAGCCTGCCCTGCTAGGATTAGAAGGCCTGCGCATTTTTTGGATCCCCAAACTCACGCCCGAGGCCTTCAATCGCATATTGTCTAGCATTCCGAGTAAGCAGCTGCGAGAGCTGAGTTTAGTCGGGTGCCCGGGAGTGGATGACGGAGTGTTGGCCACCGTTTGCAGCCGATTTCGCAATCTCGCAAGTATGGATCTCACACGGCTGGATGCTGTGTCTGAAGTGGGGCTCTCCCAAGTACTGGAGACGTGTACGACGTTATCGTTCTTCCGCTTTTACGCCAACCAACATGTGCAGCACCAGGGGTTCAAGAAACTGCCTAATCTTACCTTGTGTGAACATCTCGACTTGACCGGCTCCCGAGTGCGGGACGATGACTTGAGACGTTTTCTACAGGCAGCCAAATCGTTAAGGAGCTTGAACTTGACTTGGGTGGTTGAGTCTGAGGGGCAGTTCATCCGTGAGCTGTCGGGATGCTCGGACCTTCGATGGCTAAGTCTACATGGCCTGAAGACGGTTACCCTTGAGGATTTGAAGCTACTGCGAATGCCGTTGCGTGCTGTGGATTTCCATGGGACCTCCCCATGTGTGCAACCAGCTAACATCAAGCAGCTGTTCCCACAGGCCGAACTGACAAGTCTGGCACACTGATGTACTCTATGATACTCATGCACAAGACCGAGAGTGAAATTAGATATTCTCAGATTCTCTATGCACCTGACCAAAACAAAGGACAAGACCTGTCTGTTCGTATCTCTAGCCGCTACTCTGGTGGGCCCCCACCAACTGCAGCGTCTCACAGAGGCAGTGGTGGAGACAGGCACGAAGGAAACGGAGAAATTGGCTACGAAAGTCTCTGGCTACATCCAAGACACATTCACCCAGCTGGGAAATGCAAGCAGGCAAACTGGCATGACGCTGCCGACTGGGAACGGCACCACTCTCGCTCCTCTCAGTAAAGGTCCCTCAGATAATGACGACGGAGGCGTCGGTTTCGCAGCCACCGTCATGATCTTCATTCTGATCGCCTTGTGCCTAGCTGGTGGAGTGTTTCTGGCGAGGCGAGGTCGTCGCACTCCTAATGGCCAGCAAGAGCACCTGGTTGAGTACACGCCTGAGTCATACACGCATCCGTAAAAGTTGCAGCAGAATGCTTTTCCGTTCAATCTGCAAGTCTGAAATAACGTTCCCAATAGCGCGACTACACGTATATTCATACGTACAAACATGAAATCGTTTATTGACAGATTTCCAATGCACCTGATCAAAACAAAGGACCAGACCTGTCTATTCGTATCTCTAGCTGCTACTCTGGTGGGCCCCCACCAACTGCAGCGTCTCACTGAGGCACTGGTGGAGACAGGCACGAAGGAAACGGAGAAATTGGCCACGAACGTCTCTGGCTACATCCAAGACACATTCACCCAGCTGGGAAATGCAAGCAGGCAAACTGGCATGACGCTGCCGACTGGGAACGGCACCACCTTCGCTCCCAACAACTGCACCAGCCCCATCCCCATTGATGATGATTCATGGGAGTTCGCTGTCGGCGGCATCCTCTTGGCCGTCATAATCCTCGTGTTGCTGATAGGCGGGGGGTATAGCGTCGTGAAGGGACGTCATCGCCAAGAGGACCAAGAGCTAAGACACTACACCCGCCTGCCCTAGGCGTGGTCCTGCATGATCACCTATCAAGAACAATTTTCTGAAGCAAACGAATGGGCCTACTGAATGTTAAAGCGATGAATGGTATCACGTTTCTCACAATTCTCACGCCACCTGTCATCAACAGCTCGAGACGCCCTCCACCCTAGTCTGCAGTCAGTAGTGCGCATACCGCCACGGCGACACTCCCCAGAAGCGCCTTAGTTTCCCGTGGGGTGAACTCTGGTGCTTGGCCTTAGAAACCCATTGGAGGGGACGACGAGTATGAGCATGGCCGCCTTGGCGGAGCGTGATTTGGTGTCTGTGGGCATTACGACGCTAGTAGTAACATTGATCATTAATGATTAAGGAGTCACGCACGCATTACACATTGGCATTCGGGTCAGTGGAGATAGGTTCCATCTGGATAACCTCTGTCTGGGCGGCGCGACGACGCTTCTGGTAAGAGTAACACCCGTAGCCAATGGAAACGCCCATCAACAAGAGGACCGCAACGCATATGGCTAGGATGTGTTCAATCGACATTCCCTGGGGAGGGCCCGGTTCAGTAGGAATTGTCGGTTTGACAGCGTACCTAGTAAACTCCTTTGCAGCTTTGGATGCCATTGAGGTAATGTCCGAAGTGAAGAAGTTCGCCGTCGTCCCATTATGGGTGGTTAGGAGATCCTTGACGGTACCCGCAGCTTCAGTCACCGCAGTGGAGACTTCGGGAGTCAAGAAGTTCGCCATTGTCCCATTATGGGTGGTTAGGAGATCCGTGAATGAACCCACAGCTTCAGTCACCGCAGCGGAGACTTCAGGATTCGAAGAGTTCACCATTGTCTCATTATGGGTGGTTAGGAGATCCGTCAATGTATCCACAGCTTTAGTCACCGCAGTGGTTCCATTAGGGGTTAGGTCCGCGAATGTATCCACAGTCGGTGAGACTTTCGAAGTTGTGGGAATGCGCAGCGACACAGAAGCAGGCAGCATCGGAGTTCGCGATGACAGCATCTCTGTTTCACTCGCATTCATCATTGTAGCACTCGCATTCATCATTGTTGCGCTCGCATTCATCATCATTGGAGGGGGCGGCGGCATCGGAGGGGGTCCGAAGATGACCCCTACTAGCGTGCGCAGCTGATAGGAGTTGACAGAGAGGTCGTGCTCGCGGAGATACATTATTATTCTGGGATTTCATGCGGTTTGTGTGCGCCATGATTCATAAGAATAATCATACGTCCTGTGACAGCACACGAGCGAACATCATTCATCCTAAAATGAAGGTCGTTAGCCTCCTTTACAAAACTGTAAAACAGCTGTTGGAATCGGCCACCTAGCTTCCAACTCTAGCCACCAACAACGCAGCCCAATTGGTCGTTCACTCAATCAATGATCATCGAAAACGCGTGGAGAAGCTCATCGGCTTCGGACTGCAGGTCAAATGTAAAAACAGGAAGTGCAGCAGCCTCGCAGGGTGAGTTTACGTTTTCGATGCTCCGCGTTACGTGATTCGCGTTGCTGAGTCGGTTTGCAAACCGTCTTGCCGAATGAGCAGTTTGAAGAGTGGTGACAGGGCTGGCGACGCTAGAGGGGCTTGGGATGGCGGGAATCTCTTCGCCTTGAGGCACCTCGTCGTCAGAGACGCCTCGGATCTCAGGAAAACCGACAGACGATGATTCAAAAGAGGCCCTCTGAAAGTCAAGAGACGACGCCCTCGGCGATGCAGGAGCCGTAGACCGCTGCTGGCTCGACATCCCTGGCCGTGTCGACCGAGTCACCTCCGAGGCCGCTTCTGGGGCGCAGACTGCCGACATAACCTCCAGGGCGGCCACTTGCAGCTGGGCTCCATCCCATATGGCGCTAAACTGCGGTCCCCCATTTTCAACCGCGAGGGGAACTGGGGTTGCCTGTTGGGATTCAGTTGGCGGTTTGCGCTCGCCTATTCGTCGCCGCTTGGTTAAATGTACGCAGGCATTCTCTACGTACTCGGCCTCCTGCACCATGAGGACCATGGCAGCCTTCAAAATGGGTCTTCTCTTGCCTCTTAAACAAACGGTGTCCAGGGTAGATGCTAGACCGAAGCTCGACAAGCGTTCAGCTGGTAGAGGGGCACACATCTCCGTGGAGGCAGCCATGTTAGCATCGGAGATCGCCTCTTCGAGACGTCTAGCAAGCGTGAGACCAATCTACTGACGTCAAAGAAGAGCGATTTAGGCCCAGTCATTAATGAAAGGGAGATTAATATTTAAAAAATACTGAAGAAATTATTTACTGACGTGATTTGGAATCCCAAGTCGTTTTCTTGTACCAGTAGCATCCTCAGACATCCTTCTACCGGCTCCGCATTGATGATACGTTGCAAGAATTCAATGCGACTGGAGATTGCTCCCGTTAGTATAGCCAGAGCATTCGGCTCCTTTTCCAGCTCGATGGTCACGTTGTCGGAGAATTCCGGCTGCCACGCCTTCACGAGTTCCGTTTGTTTGTGAGACAACAGAATCACAGAACTTCCTAACATGTCGTGATCAAGGAGCCCAAAGTCCCGAGGAATCAGTCCGCACTGTGCAGTTAAGTTGTTAAACAGCTGTCTGGCTAGGGAGTGTGTATCGTCAAGGGAACTCGATCGGACGTGAAGACAAAGGACATGTCTCCGGCTGCGGGTTTTAACCAAGTGCAGACGGCAAAGAGAACCCAACCAGAGGAACTTTCTCGCGACCCTCGAGCAGGCGAGTAAGCCGATGGGTAGGAATTTCTTGGCCGACCAGGGAAGCAGGAACACCACAGCCAGCCTCCCTTGAGTGTCCAGCAACTCAAATTCCTGAGCCACCTTATTAAAAAAGCGCAGGAATATTTTCAGAGCTCTGTCATCTGCTGCCCCGCCAATGACGACTACCACGTCGAAAATGGTTGCTAACGTGTGGTGCTCGAAGATGCGGGTAAAGCAGCCTGGACATTCTGTTTGGATCGTGGCCCAGGCAGGCTTCAGAGAAACGCAGCAATAATGAGGGACCAGAAGCCAGTATCCGACCTGAAAGTCGGTGATAGCCTCCCATCAAAAAACATATGCCTTAGAAATGAAATATAACGCACGGATTTATTGTATAGGAGATCATCTACACAAGAGATCATCAAGCAAAATGGATTTTTGGTTAAACTGTCCCACACTCTTTAGGGCTCTTAAGGGCTGCTCCTTTTTTCGGGGCCACTCTTTTCATCAGGGCATGCATAGCACCGTTTTCCCGCACGCATTCCGCGACAGCATGTGAAGGTGTGCGTCCTTGACTCCCTCGAGAGAGAACGGCATCTCTCGTGTAGTAATCGGTTTTATCTTGCCGTCATCGACGAGTGCGGCCACTTTGCGGAGGATGGCGCCTTGTTTCTCCGGTTGAACGCCGTACTGAGGTCTGGCAAACATCAATTCGTGAGAGAGTGAGGCTCGTTTCAAAAACAGCGGCAGTTGATCCAACGCTCCAGCACTGTCAATGTTAACAATGTGACCTAAGGGGAGGAGAATGTCCACATATTGGGCGTAGTTGTTCTCTAGGGGGAAGGCGTTGAAGATGTAGTCCACGCCGGTGATCCCCAGAGCCGTCAGCTGCTCTTTTAGCGGCGACTTGTGGTTGATGACGTGGTCAGCGCCCAGGGTTTCGCACCACTTCACTGTGATGTCTCTCGAAGCTGTAGCCACAACACGCAGACCAAACAGCTTCGCAAGCTGAATGACCATAGATCCAACGCCTCCAGCGCCGGGAAGTGCCAACAGCCACTTCCCTTTGTCCTCTTCGCCCACGTGCATGCACTCTACAATCCCCTCCCAAGCTGTGATCACCACCAGCGGCAAGGAGGCAGCTTGCGGGGCGGTGAGGGATTTTGGCTTAGGCCCGACAAGTCGATGGTCGACCAAGCAGTACTCGGCATTTGTTCCATTCCGAGTCCAGTCACCAGCGAACATCACCTCGTCTCCCACCTGCACCCCAACCACGTCTTCTCCCGCCTCGATAACTTGACCTACGCCATCGTATCCGAGTACCTTCTCTCCCGAGAAGATGCCCATGTTGACAGTACGCATCTTGTAATCGATAGGATTGACTCCGCTCGCCCATATCTTTACAAGGATGTCAGAGCCTGCAGCCTTTGGGACTGGCATGTCCACTTCACGCAAGACGTTCACGTCACCGAACTCATTGAATGCCACCGCTTTCATAACGTATTATGCTATTTCAGTCAAGCGAATATCAGCCAAGCGTTTTTTATCAGTCATGCGATTTTATCAGTCACGTACGCATAAAATTAACCAATAATACAACGGAAAACGTCTTAGATATCTCACTCATCAATTGGCTCCATGGCCGAGTTGTAACTCGAAAACGATCCAGATTTGCCCCACGAGTTGACTTTTAGAACTCGCACTTGCTCAGTTACTTCAGCTAGGATGTGAGCCTCTGTATCCAAATCGTAATGCAGAGGCTTAAAGGGTTCTATGTTGCGAAAGAGGTCTGATGGCTTGCAGTGCTTCTCCTGGGCCGTTTCCAGAATAAGATGCAGGCCGGAGTCATCGAGAGATCGCACTACCTCACCATTTCGGATCATGATCCGAGGATCAATCTCTATCAGATGCCGTTTTCCCAATGTAGGGACGAAATAATCCTCAGTCTGGACGAAACGCTCAGCACATTCTGACTGGTCCTGTCTAGGCTTCCTCCAGAAATGCGATCTCATCTCTGCCCAACGCGCGCCAAGTGATGATTGAATGAATTTCTAGTTGAATTCCTCTGCAACCCACAAATGATGATAGCATTTAAAGCTCAGTGAAGAATCCCGTTTGTGGTTCGTGATAGTTTGCCGGCGTTTGCCGCAGGTATTTTTAGGTTTTTCGCGCATGGAGGATGGCTTGGCGGAAGCAACACAGATCCTTCTGAGGAAATCCTCTGAGGCGAGACCGCAGTTGGAAACTGCCACACTTAAGTTTTGTCGAAAGTTGCGGCGGCTAACCCATGAGGTCCCTGAGCATATCGAGGCGTCAGTTCTCCGGTCACGTAAGCTGCTGGGTAGGCCTGGGAAAACTCGCCGTGATAGACGCTCTCTAAAGGCGGTGGCGGAGGAGATGTGGGGCAGTGATGTGAGTCATTCTCTGGCTAGACACGCAGCGATTTTGTTTGAAGGCCCGGTTGACGGAGATGAGGGCATATCAGGCCGGAATTCGGCAACAAGTGAGAAAGTTTCCTGTATCTGACTTGTTGCCAACATTGGTGGGCCAAATGCCAGAACCCAGGCATTTTAAGGTGTTCCCCAAGCGCCTAACTGGCCACGCCGCTGTGAATAATGAGATTGTCTCCCGAATGGGCCAGGATAGAGCGTGTCACGCGGAGGTAGTGCAAACCATGATCCGTGTCGCTCGTCGCATGCGACAATGGCATGCTGGGTCTGAATCCCTTGACGTTCAGGTCAAGACGTTCAAGATGGCACTGGTGCTAGAGGAAGTCGCCGAAGCACATGCGTCCTTCCAGAAGCAGGCGACGGACAAGAGGGCCGCCGCCTTGGCCTTGGCCGCTGCTTGTGTCCAGTCGAAGCTGGCTTTAGACTTGGAGCGACAACGCAAGGCGGATGCAGCTCGCAAGGAGCGATTGAGGGCCCTGCGAAGCAATAATCTGGAGGAGTACGTAAAGATGATCCGTGAGACGAAGAATGAGCGCCTCGTTGAGCTGCTTAACCAGACCGACCGCTACCTGTTAACCATTACAAAGCGAGTGCAGTCCCAGAAAAAGCGCTCGAGACAGTTTCTGGGTGGCCATGACGACGACATCCAGATTCACAAGGACTACTACTCAGCGGTGCACTGCATGACGGAGGACACGTTTCAGCCTGCGTGCTTCGTAAACGGAGACTTGATGCCTTACCAGTTGAGTGGCCTCAACTTCCTTGTGTCTTTGTTCAACAACCACTTGTCAGGGATCCTAGCGGACGAAATGGGCCTCGGAAAGACCGTCCAGACCGTGGCTCTCATTGCCTATCTGCGGGAGGTGAAGGGCGTCCCTGGCCCTCACATGGTGGTAGTGCCGCTTTCTACGATAACCAACTGGATCAACGAACTAGCGCGATTTTGCCCCACCGTGCGAGTTGTGGCCTACAAAGGCACCAAAGATGAGCGAATGGCCGCGGCTCGCGTTGTGCGTGAGCAGCGATTCGACGTGCTATTGACGACCTACGATTACGTAATGCGGGAGAAAAACGTCCTTGGAGGAACCTACGTCTTCATCATAGTGGATGAAGGCCACCGAATGAAAAACGCTGCATCCAAATTCCACTCAACGATTTCCAGCCAGCAGTACAAAGCGTCGAATCGGCTTCTGTTGACTGGAACTCCACTGCAGAACTCGCTCAAGGAGCTCTGGGCCCTGCTGAATTTTATTCTACCTGAAGTCTTTTCCTCGGCGGAGGACTTCAACAGGTGGTTTGACAAGCCGTTCGACGACTTACCTCCTGCGACGGCGGTTGAGGAGAAGGAAGCGCTGCAGTTGTCTGAGGAAGAGCAGTTCCTTGTCATAAACCGGTTACACACGGTGTTGAGACCATTCCTCCTTCGGCGGGTCAAATCAGAAGTCCTCGGTGACTTGCCTGAGAAACGCGAATATGTGATCCGCCTGCCCCTTACACACTGGCAGCGCATCGGCTATGATCATATGGTTCGGAAGTTTACAGTTCAAAGTGAGGACAACAAAGCTGTGGCCTCAACCAACAACACCGTCATGCAACTTCGAAAGATTGTCAACCACCCCTACCTGTTTACAGAGGAGTACTACATAAATGAGAACCTGTACCGTGTGTCCTCCAAGTTTGAGGTCCTCGCCAGGATGCTACCAAAACTAAAGAGAAGCGGGCATAAAACATTGTTGTTCAGTCAGATGACTCAGCTTCTAGATATCCTTGGTGACCTGATGTCCTTCATGGGCCTAGATTTCTACAGACTCGACGGCTCCATGAATGTAGACTCGAGGTCGGAGTCTATGGCCTTGTTCAATCAACCCGATGACCCCGTAAAGTTCTTCCTGTTGTCAACCCGGGCTGGCGGTCTGGGCCTCAACCTCCAGGCGGCTGACACTGTCATCCTGTTCGACTCAGACTGGAACCCGCATCAGGATTTGCAAGCCCAAGCTCGCGCACACCGCATGGGGCAGAAGAGAGAAGTTCGTGTTTTCCGACTGGTGACCCAGTCAAGTGTTGAGGAGTCCATCGTCCGGCGAGCCTCCCTGAAGTTGAATGTGGATGAGAAAGTCATTCAGGCAGGACAGTTCAAGGACAACGTCGACTTCGCTGCCCATGAATCGCATCTGAGATCGGTCCTCCAGCTGAATGCTTCCAGCGGGAACATGTCTGATACGCAGTCTACCTGCCCAGCAGAACTGAACCGCTACCTCGCCAGGTCTGAAGAGGAGGAGGATCTGTTCAACCAGATGGATGCGGATTTGGGAATCGTAGAACCGACCAGCAGCGTGTCCAGCTTCAGCGCGTCGAACGCGAGCATGCCTTCAAGTCATCCTCCAGAGGACCTCAATCACGACCTCCTCGTGAAGGCTGGGCGACTTATGACGTTGGAGGAAGTGCCCCCGTCCTGGCTCACGGCGAGGGAGGAGGTGGAGGAGTCGCCGGTGGAGCGCGGAAACCGGGCCTCCAGGGGCCCCAAACGGGACGACCTGGCTGCCTACGAGTCGTGCAGTGATGCGGTGCTGATGAGGGCGGCTCAAGCTTATGAAGATGGGGAATTCGCATCGCTGACGGATGCCATCGAGAAGTTTTCGAGAAAACGGCGAACTCGGACGTCCAGTGAATCCAGAAAAAAGGCCCGGAAGACCTAACATCCTCTAATGACAGGAACGACTCTTGTTGACCAACTCAGATGATAATGTGTTAACCCCGTTTTTTTACTCTGAATATTGGATGATACACGCGTCATTTCTGACTGTATTATTAGCACAGTCGTGGGGCAGTCAGGTGAACTGAAGATACTTATCGCATCTCTCTCCGCTCCCTCAACTTCATTTGTCGCAGATGGTCTCTTTCCGCGACCTCATCCCTGTGGAGGCTACTTGCGACGCTGTGCAGGATGCTTGGATAGTGCTCGACGTGGAAGAGGTGGGTGCCAGTGTGGACGACACTAACATTCGTTACAGCAGGATTTATCCTGTAGTGATCTCACCACTACTGAAGCTGCAACGACAACGACGTTCATGTATCCCACTGAGGCCAGCACCTTCCCGATTCCTCCAACCTTGCCGACAGTGACTTCTGGAACCACGACAACCGGTACGGGACCCCTTCCCACTGACGAATCAACGTTGGGTCCAATACCGCCGACTCCCGACTTTCCAACATTCACCATTCCTACACTTCCATCTCCTGTAACTACAACCAGCACAATTGGAGGTGGATCCACCTCAACTACGGCGAGTTTCGTCTTTCCAACAGCTCCTACACTTCCTTCTCCCCCCACAATTCCTGGAGGCGGTACCACTGTTGAACCTACGATTCCTGGAGGAGGCACCACTGTTGAACCTGGCCCTACGATTCCTGGAGGCGGCACCACAGTCCTTCCTGACGGTTCCACCTTCCCGATTCCTCCAACCTTGCCGACAGTGACTTC
>NW_027178862.1:0-3268 GCF_019968985.1 Porospora cf. gigantea B | reverse complement strand
TTCAAAAACAGGCACGACTCTCTGTGGTACAACAGCTGGGCTTCGAAGCTCATTAAGTTGAGCGGCACACACCAATGAACGTGTTCAGCGCACCAAACAGCTTCAGTTCGCACAACTTCGTAGTACTGGTCCGCCGTCATCATGAGCGTGCCGCCACGCAACCGCTTCCGGACGGCCGACGCGTCTAGAGCCCGCACACCACCTCCCAGTCCTCGTCGCCGTTTGAGTTTGTTCAAGCTGAGGTAGGGGCGCGCAATGCGGAGGCACTGGCACTTGAGCATCTGGCCCAGACTGGGACGCCGCCACGTGCGTCGGTTGACATGCACACAGGAGACTCGGTACAGATTCTGCAGCGCTCGAGTCCAGCCGGCATGGTGGTGCCACGAGGCGGTCGAAGGCAGCACGCCCAGCAACCGCTCTGGATTGACTCCCGAAGCTTGGAATGCCCAGCAGTCCATCCGCGAGATGAAGTCCTCCACGTCAACGACAGGCATTGGGACGGAGGTCGCCGGCCCAACGAGCGCTTGACATTGACCGGGCTCTGTCTGGGTACGAATGCCTAACACCGCAACCAGCACGCCAACGTCATCGGGAAGGCTGAGAAACCAGGAGAAGTCGTCCTTCGACAAGCGAACGAGGTCGAGGTGTGTGTCTATCTCCCAGTCCACCGCCGTCTTGACGTGAACGTTCCACTGCCGAGGTGGGTTGTGAACGGAGTAGGCACCTCGGTCGTATTCATGAATGACGAAGCTGCTGTAGTCCAGGAACAGAAAGTACCCCCTTGGAGGGGCTTGCTTTAGAAGATCCCCAGATATCAGACTGCCCGGCTTCCAATCCTTAAGCGGGCCGCCGACGATGCCTGCTTGTGGCAGAGACGTGTCCGACCATCGAAACTGTATTGACATCGACCGCACTGCCTGGTCTCGCACAGCTGAGCCCGTCATGGGTGTGAGCAAAAAACTCTCGGCTTCCGGTAGCGTTAGACTGACCTGACCGTCGGCGAAAGCCTGCACATACGCAGACTGAATTACCATGTCAGCTACCGTCGGCTTCGGCGCAAAGCCCTCGAATCCTGTGGCGGTTGCGGACGGGTGCTCGTCCAACCAAAGACCCGCAGCCAAGAGAAAGTTCAACTCTGGGTAGCTCGCGCACGCACTGAGGAGAGTGACTACCAGGTGCATAAGACGCTCATGCGCAGCGGGAACCACACCGAGGCTTCCCAAATACGGATTCTGGGCCAGGTTCAGATCGCGGAACAAGGCCTTCAGATTGCCGACATGAAGCGAAGTAGGCTTCTCCCAGGCAAGAGCTGCCTGGAAGAAGAGCAGAACGATCTCGAAGCGTTTGGCGCAGGTCAACTGCAACGCAGGCCGGCACTGCATCAAAGCGCTCACTATGGTCCGTGTTCCCTGGACAGTGAGGCCAGGAGGGAGGCAAGACAAATGCTGCACAACATCACCACATATCACCTCGCTGGTGAGGGCATTCAACGCTACAGAGCGGGTGTAATCCCAGCGAGTGTAGTCCAGTCCAAGACGCCGAACCTTCTGCCTAAGGCCAACTTCACCGATCAGATAGAGCCAGACTTCTGGAAAGTCACGGAAATGGCAAGTCACACTTGCAAATGTGGTCCAGTGGTCCTTTAGAGCTTGTGCCGCGGCTTCCACGGGCACTTTCACACCTGGGACGGCCCCGTCCAACACGAGGAGCAGCACCAGAAACAGATGACCGAGGGAGCTGACGCAAGCCGACTCGACCATGTCGCCAAAGACGGCGGTGCCCGCCAACCCTACCAAATCATACGAATCCACGTGCCGCAACGGCAGGCAAATGCAAACGGCGTAGAAGGCCGAGTCCTCGCCCGCGGCCTCTAGCACCGGTCGGAGAGGCGTCAAGAGCAGCAGCTCCCTCTCAATCGCGGACCGTAGACGATTGAAGAGATCACCTACAGGTAGATTCTCCACGAGCCCCAACAGGCGCACCATCAGGTTGAGTGGACACTCCTCAGCGACCATTTGCTGCCCCTCGAGATACTGGCTCAAGTATTTAAGATGCCAGGAAGCGACAGCTCGCCAGAACGAGCTATCCTGGTGTTTGTTATTGATAATAGACTTGACAAAATGACCTTCGCGGATGAGCAAGTCCTCGACACGCCACGTAGGGCGTAATGTGAACCAAGGCACCTGCTTCACTCTGTGTGGTAGCGGCTTGCACCTCAGAGGACCAGACGCCAGTTGAAACGTGACGGTTAGAAAATTCTTCATGCTGCCTTTTGGATTTATTCATCGGAGCATGCTGGCCCCACGTGCGGATTCGGAGAATGTTGCAAAAATACATCACTAAGCAGATAACACGTTGACCAACCCGTCCGCTCGTACGGAAACCAGCTTGTCTCCGGCCTGGATGAGCTGGTTGGCCTTGGCATAACTCAAGGCAGTGGCGTCGAGGGATTCTTCGGGTGCAGCCTTCACGACATGCACGCCGCGACGCAGGAGGAGGTGACGGAGGCATGGCAGATCCTTGCACACCGCTACGATGTTGGCCTGGGGACGGTACTTGGCAAGGTACCCCGCCATCTCGCCGGAGGCCACGATCACCTTGGCGCCTACGCTGAGGGACGTCTGAACGGCCGCAAGGCAGAGGTTCTCCTCTGGAGTGGTCTGTCCTCTAAAAGCGTGAAGGGTATCGAAGAGGGTACCGTAGTCGAGCGAGAACTCAGCCTCGTAGCAGCAACGGGTGAGAGCCTCCACCGATTCCTGGAAGAAGAGTCCGTTTGCACTCTCACCCGAGAGCATCACGGCGTCCGTGCCATCGAAGACTGCGTTCGCAACGTCAGTGGCCTCGGCTCGAGTGGGCCTGGGAGCCTTCACCATCGACTCCAACATTTGAGTGGCAGTGATGATGGGCTTTCCGGCCAGATTGCACTTGGCAATCATCATCTTCTGAGCAAGGACAACTTTCTCGAAGGGAATCTCCATGCCAAGGTCTCCACGAGCAACCATGATGCCATCCGCAGCCTCCAGAATCTCATCGAACTTGAGAAGACCCTCGACGTTCTCAATTTTGGGAATGATGTGACAGTGGGGAGCCCACTCCAGCAGAGCTGCACGGAAGTCGCGCACGTCCTGCGCGGACTGCACGAAGGATGCCGCTACAAAATCCACCTTGTTCTTGATGCCGAACTGCTGGATGTCGCGGATTTCCTTCGTGCCACAGACAGGAAGGTCGACCTTCACGCCAGGCAGGTTCATATTCTTCCGCTCGCCAA
>NW_027178861.1:0-3310 GCF_019968985.1 Porospora cf. gigantea B | reverse complement strand
ATCCTCGGCTCACTACCCGAAGTAGTGGAAAACGAACTGAGGATCCAAGGTAACGCGACAGACATGACAACCGTTTTAACACGAGCGCCCATGGTCGAGGCAGAATTTGCCCGTCGAGGATTGATCATGGGCGGCCTTGGGGGAGCCCCAGTCTTCGCAGCCACCTTCGGTGAAACCCATAAGGGCCCACCAAAGAAACCGACCCAGCCTTGCGGTTCCTGCGGTCACATGGACCACTTCCGCAAGGACTGCCCGTACAAGGAGTACCGATGCCACAACTGTCAGAAAATCGGACATCTCAGCGCGGCATGCCGAAACGTAGCCACGAAGGACACCCAAGGAAGGGTAAGACAGATGGTCGAAATGAAACCCGGAAAGATCCAGACGGCGGTAGCAATCGACAACTCCACAAAGGATCGAGTCAACACCGCCCAGGACGTACTCCAGAACCTTTTTGATGCAGCGGTGAAGAGAGCCAATAAGGCCACTGCGAAACGCAAGGAGAAGCAGAGAAAGTCCGGAAAACTGCCGAAACGCAAGAAGAAAGAACACCCCGTCGGAGCAGCAATTGAAGACGAAACATCGGACACAGAATCTGAGCATGAAGAACTGATCACTAACCTACTATCGGCACTAATGGAGAGTGAATCTGAGTCTACAGAGTCGGAGGAGTCAGCTTGACTAGGATCCATGCCCTGCCTGCTCCGACTCCAGGTAACAGTCGGATCCAAGCAACTTGAAGCTGTCGTTGACACTGGGGCCTGGCCCAGCATCATCTCCCCGACGGCTCGCGAAACTCTGGAGCTGGAGCTGTCTGCGGACACTATGCGACTACGTGGGCTCGGCTCAACCACTGCTTACTTAACAAAGCCCGTCAACCTACACGTTGCTGGACACTCACTGGACACTCGCTTCTGCGTAATACCTGACTTCCCCTTTGAATGCTGCATCGGACTTAGGGACATGCTACAAGTACCCACCTTGCACGAAACCTTCCTGAAGAACTTCACCACGGAACGCTGCCAAATCGTCGGCATGGCCACCATCGACGATTCAAACGTCGGTAACGACCCTGATTCCACAGACGACGAACTGACCGCGTTTGAGCCCACTTTTAAGCTACTATGCTCTCCAACATTGCCCGAAAGTGTCTACCAACGCGTGTGGACTGCATTCAAGGAACGAAAGCGAGCGTGGCTCAGACCTCAGTTTGGCGGATTCAAGGGACCGCCAGCCCACATCCAAGTAATAGACCGCCCTCACCGCGCTAAGAGACGGACACTTTCGCCCCGACTGAAGGCTGAATTAGACGCCCAGCTTGACAACATGCTACTGACGGGAGTAGCAGAGCCGTCAAAATCACCATGGTCCAGCCCGGTCCAGATGACGATGAAAAAAGACAAAACCTGGCGCGTGGCCATCGACTATCGGGAGGTCAACAAACGGATAAAAAGTGACACCTACCCATTGCCCCTAATGGAGGAAATCTTACGAGAGACTGCAGGACATAAGCACTACATCGGTCTAGATCTACAGTGGGGGTTCTGGAATATGCCCCTGGAGGAGGAATCAAGAGAAGTCACCGCCTTCACTACCCATAGAGGGCTATTCCAGTTCCGAGTCCTGCCGTTCGGATTGAAGACCGCACCGGCCGAGTTCCAACGATGTGTGGACTCCGTCTTCGGGCACCTGTACTCAGAGGGAGTCAAGTGTTATGTGGATGATATTATAATCTGCGGAGATGACTACGACGAGGTCCTCTCGAAACTCGACGAAGTATTGCGACTGGCTGAAGATTACGGACTCCACTTCAAGATCGGGAAGTCCCACGTTCTACCAGACGAATTGCCTCTTCTCGGCCACCTCGTGTGCATCGACGGTTACCGCCCCCATCCAGACCGTATCCAAGGTTTGAAAAATCAACGGCCACCCAAGGGGAAGACTGAATTGAGGAGCTTTCTTAGCGCCGCAAGTTACGTACGAGATTTCGTACCTCGGTTCTCCGATCTAACGTCCACTTTCCGTCCACTGTTAAAGAAGGACCACGTTTGGAAATGGTCTAGTAGACATGATGAAGCCTACAACATCTTGCTGCAGGCGCTCAGCGACATGATCTACTTGCGCGGGCCACTCGGAGAAGGACCGTTCGTGTTGGTCACCGACGCCAGCCTTTACGCGGTCGGCGCGGCACTCCTACAGCAACAGGAACAGGAGCTAAGGCTAATGGGTTTCTACAGCAAAGGATTGAGTCCAACCGAGCAGAGATGGGATACACGGGAGCGCGAAGCTTACGCTATCAAGTGGGCCTTAGAGCGAACCCGGGACATGATTAAGGGTCACCGGGTGTACGTATTCACTGACCACTCATCCCTGCAATGGGCTGCGGATGCTCCGCAGTCAAAGATCCAGCGGTGGATGTGGTATATAGCACAATTCGACCTGAGCATCCACCACATACCTGGGCCTGAAAACCCAATGGCTGATTGGCTGTCCCGGTCGAACTGCTTCTCGACCGAACACGATGAGGTAATCGAAGAAGTCTGTGTCCCGCTGTTCACTGCCGTAGCTAGTGAGCTCACTCTGCAGCTACCCTCCGAAGTCGCACTCAAGGACGCCTACGAGACGGCTCCGGCTGGCGAGTTGCGGCTGTGCACTCGGGGGGACGATGGCCTGTACTATGGGGTTAAGTCGCGCAAACTCTACATCCCTCCCAGATACAGAAACGCCGTCGTATTTTGGTTTCACGCAGGACCCTATGCCGGTCATCGAGGAGTAAACGCCACCGCACGGAAACTCCAAAAATATGTGTGGTGGCCAAGGCTCCACCAGGAGGTCAGGACGTTCATCGATACTTGCCTGCCCTGTGCACGCAACCGCCCTGCCACGCGCTCCGCAGTCACGTCCGTGCTGCAACGACCTACGGCGTTCGAACTGATCTCGCTGGATTACGTCGGGCCCCGCATCGTAGGGGACCGTAAATGGTACTACCTCGTGGTTATTGATCACTGCACGCGGTATGTCGTTACTGCCGCCACGGCCGACGCGACCGGCGAATTCGCAATCCGAGCCTTGAACTCCCTGTGGTTACCGGTGTTCTTCGCTCCACGCGCAGTGCTCTGTGATAATCAGACCACCTTCACTGGGGCTGAATTCACCGCATACGTGACGCAAACACTGATGAGTCATCTGGTGTTCAGTTCGCCGTACTACCCAGCGGGAAATGGAATCAATGAGTCGTGTCACCGCGCCATCGAACATTCAATCGCTTGCGAGTTACAAACGGGTGTCTCGAACGATTTCAAGGAAATAC
>NW_027178860.1:0-3314 GCF_019968985.1 Porospora cf. gigantea B | reverse complement strand
CATACGCAAACTTGCCTAGGACAAGTCGTTGCCGAACGAATTGCTTCTAAAAAAAATGACCGGCGCGTTTTTTTCCAACCGCTGCGGCACTCACAAACTAATTACACCACTGCTCGAAAATCAGATGTTGGAACACAATGATGATGGCAGAATGCGAGTACCATGCTGACGCCAAAGTGGAAGCGGAAGATGCTCTTCTTTTGGGCTACTTTGATTTGACGGAAGTGGGCAAGCAACATCCAAGAGACAAATCTTGAGTTTTGTTGTGTAATGATCTCCAAGTGAGTTCGCCGACGTTGTGAAACACAGGCTATTCATTGAGTTACAATCAAAGGCTCAACGAATTGGCCAGAATGTTCAGACACTCATGGACAATCAATTCCAGTCGAGGACTGTCGAAACCATGACACACGACGTTATACTGGAAGCGTCGAGTGTTCGGTCAGCGGAAGCTTGCGGAGAGTTGTGTCGAACATGGACTAGTGCGATACTTGCTTCCGGTGAACCTGGCGCACCGCTGTACCGCTGGAGCGTGAGTCTCTGATGAATAAGTTGACTCAGGATGAAAGTGAGGATCCCTCATTTACCAGGTTCGCATTGGACGTTGGCAACGAGTTCATGAGGTTGGTGGGTGATATCGTCGAAGAAAACGATGTTGAGGAAATTCCGGCGATTAGTGATGGCAGAAACAGCGCAGGGCCTCTGGACCGGGAGCCCCTTTCTTTTCGAGACGTCTTGCTGAGAACTGCTGCCGTGGAGACGATGATTCTTACGATTGCCGGTCACACGGACTTCAGGGCTCAGCTGACGGGGCACCCAGATGAGCCTGGGCCTCACAGAGAACTCCACAAACTTTTGTCTCTCTGTCTTCGAGGGGATTCTCGGCTGCATCAAGACATCATCGTTCTCGCTTGCTCTTGCGACCCAGCGGAGAAAGGTGTTCGAGTGAAGCGGCTTCTACTGAATCTTGTGAGACTTCTCAAGCATGATTGGCGCCAGTCGCACCTGGTGGAGAGGTCGAGGAACCTGGCTGACATTGTAGCGCAACTACCCCAGGACATCAAGCCGCTCTCATTGGATGAGGCGCCGCTCCGTGACGGCTGGACCGAGCAATCACTAGTCGAGGCGCACGACGCCAACTGCGCGACAATGCGGCACGCACGGGAACGAATAGATGCGATCATCTTGCGGAAGCAGGTGCTGCGGCAGGGGTGTGAACTGCAGGCGTCGCTGATATCGGCATTCGACACCGGGTTGGGTGAGTTGTTGCAGACAGCAACTTCGGAAATCGAGGCCGTTGAAAGTGACGATGGCTCATTTGTTGCCAAATTGGAGACGGAGATGACTTCGATGATGAAAGCCAAACACGCTGAGATGGCCGTGCTGGCCTCGAAACGCGAGGAGTACAAATCTGAGCTTGAAGCGCTTAAGGTGGAAAGACAGAAGGTCCAAAAGAGGCTATCGGACCTCAACGCTGAGATTTCTTTGGTAATGGAGAGGGAACGTAAGGCTGAACGTCAAACCATTGACGAGCAGGAGCATTTGGACCTCGCTGTGCGCACCTACAAATCCAATGTTCACAGAGTTCAGTGCCAACGAAACTACTCCCAGCAGCTGAAGAGTGACTTCGAAACTCTCAGTCGCATCATAACTCGCGCGGAAGGCAGCCTGTCAAACTCCATGTCGGAAGCAGCTGTCGGGTTTAGAGACGACAGCGAGAAGGTGTCACGAAGCGCACGTGATGAGGTGACCGCGTACATGGAGCGGTTTGTCGTGCCACACTTCAACGACAGCGTGAAGATGACAAGCAGAGTGCACCAACAATTCCGGAACGTCCAGTCCCGAATATCGGAGGCCCAGGCGTCTCTGGATGCTGCAAAGCTGTCAGGAGACCTTGAGGCACTGAATGCCCAAGCGAAACTCGAGTCGTTGGTGTCTTTGCGGGCTCGGCTCAGCGCAGACGTGAGTCGGCTGCTACAGGATACGGAGGCGCAGTGGATTAGCATTGGACAACTAGATGACGAGGTCCTGTCGCATTTCCCGAGCGAGGCTGGCGTCGTTTTCGAGGCTCCAGAAACGTGCAGGAAGGCCTATGTTGAACTGCACGCGGAACTGAAGTCCTTTCTGATAGGGTGATGTTGCATCGTGCCATTATTACACATTTGTGTAGTACGCTATGTCACTGTCACAATTATTCACCAATTATGGGTTGCCTCAACCGCCGACGGAGACGCAAAGATATAGAGAACGAAAAGAAGGAGCTAGCGGAGTTTCGACTGCAACAAGAGATGACTCGTACGATGCACCAAATGCGGCAGATGACTACTAAGCCGCGAAGTCCGCCTCAAAATGTGGGGCCGTACCAACCGGTGTGCCAACCGGTGTATCAACCTTTTTATCATCCGTGCGTGCCATATGGGGTGCATAAATGTCCCTACGAGTTCAAGACGGATTTTCACAGGGCGAGCTGCTGCCGGTGCAAACGTTAAATATATTTTTCCTCGTATTGATTCTGTAAATGCGTTCGATACCGATTCCTCCAAGCAAGGTCGGATTGGTGATTGGTTCGAAAGGACGGAATCTTAAACGGATGGCTCAGATTCAAGGGGTCACCTCTCTGAGAATATCCACGAGTGGAGATGGATGTAAATCGTTGGTAGTAATTGGTACGGCGAAGGCATTTGCCGAGGTCGAAAGGGAGGTGCAGGAGCTAACACGTAAAAGGGGTCCGTCCAAGATGCACAACGGATACTCGTTTCAAGGCCCGTACATGACGCTATTCATCGGTACTCATCGGACTGTCTTTTGCTTCGGGGCTGTAAATGGGCTTTCGGAGGAAAAGCAGCGGGTTGTCACCTCGTACGAGACCTCTGAGACAGATGCATTGGAGTATGAGCTGCATCATCTTTCTCTGGACAGTGCGAGTTCCGACAGCAAGGGTTTAATGGCTCCGTCCAACTATGGCCTTCTGACGGAGAGCCTTCAGCATGTTCTAGCATCTTGTCGGTCTCTCGCCTATAATCTCAAAACCTATTGGGAGTTGACGGTGGGGATCACACTTATCGAGCCCGACTCTCCGCAGGTGTTGGGATCGCGTATTTGTCACCAGCATTCAAAGGGATTCCAAGCTGAATCTCCCGACTTGACATACTTTGAAGACGTACTTACTGACCTAGGCTACGAGTTCCTGACGCGGAAAAGGAAGACGACGTTACACTTCCGAGACAGAAGCACAAACAACAACGTCAAAGTATCTGTGCGAGGCACGGAGACTCTGGAAGATGAAGGGGAGGCGGCTTCCTTGATTCGGAAGA
>NW_027178859.1:0-3321 GCF_019968985.1 Porospora cf. gigantea B | reverse complement strand
CCTGTGTTGACGGGACGACCAAGTGCTGTGATCCCTTAAAAGGTTTGGCGACCGACGATCCACTCAATTTCACAGTGGACGCGTAATTTGTCTGATGCAATTATTTGAAACCTTATTCCTAAATCAGACGAATCTGGGGGCTAAGCCTCAAAATGCAAAAAGCCTCAAAATGTGTTTGCTTCAGCTGGGACACATCTTTATAGAGGTAGCAAGGGGGCAGGCTGCACAACACCTTTCATAGTTATACGCGGGAGCGGCTGACTCAAGGCGGTCACCAGAAACTGAGATCTCTCCTTTGCCGACATCGAGTCTGGACAAGTGTATGTCTCTGATTGAGGGGTACATCACCATCTTACCGACGCGGACGGTTGCTAAGCTGCGGAGTTTGTGTGCCTTGAACTCGCATTCGAGTATTCTACCGGTGTTCCTGAGAATGTCAGCCAAGCCAGACCCGAGTGCGTATTTGATTTGCTCACTGCGAGGGTCGTGCCGCAACAGGTAGAGACGTGTGTCATTCTTGAAGTAGCCGCTGTCGCCGAATGCATCAGACACCGTTAACTTCTCCTCCAATCCCGACCTCGACCTGTCGCGGCTCGTTTCCACAAAAGATACTACAATGAAGGGCAACGCCAGCAGAAAAACAAACGAAGCAAAAAGCCCAAACCGCCGAGCTAGATTCTGCGGCGACAGGATGAACAATAAGAAGAACGACAAGGCGTTGATAGCGGTTGTCAATGCATTCCATGATGTGTGGTATCCGACAAAAAGATTCGAGGCCAGCAGAAACCCCCAGAGACAGCTGACATTGTAGTACGAACTCATCTGAGTCATGCTGGCACTTAACCAGTGCATGTATGTCGCGGCCAGAATGGCAAGTACACGAAGACCATCAGACAATTCGCCCATCGGCATGTACCTTCGCTGAAGCAAACACAGAGCTACGCTGACCAACATGAGCTCTATGGAGGCTGTAAGTAGTCGCTCCTCTAGACGTCGTTTCATGCCGGCGATATTTGGAATGGAAGATGTGCGGAGGAAAATCGACAAATCTCAGTTCATGGACAGCAGTGTGGGTGTGATGTTTTCGACGTACTCAGGACGAGGAGCCCCTTATGGGTCGCAGACGACGCTGTGTTGTCGGTTCTGATGCGGGGTCTCCCGAGACCAAACGGCAGAAGCTGTCCGATGACGAACCGTTGTCGGACGCCCTTGTGTCGGTTCCGCTGGAACCAGTTGCCGCATCCGCCGAAGCTCCGTTGCTTCCCGGGACACCCGCATCTTCATGCCCCGATGCGCCTGCCCCAGCCATTACACTCAACGGGGAGGCGGTTCCCAAGGTCGAGACGGACGTGAAAGATGTCAAGGAAGAATCAGCGGAGTTCAAATCTGAAACATCCACTCCCAGACCTGAACATGGTCGCAACCTTATGAAGGTGATGGCGATGCCCAACCCTCCTCCGCCTATCCCCAGCGGACCACCCGCTTACAAAACGGCTTGGGGTCGCCCGGTTGAGGCGCCAGTTATGGAGACCTCGCCCTCGCCCTCTCCGTCTCATCGCCGCAAGAAACGTCATGTGGTCACAGAGGAACACATAGAGCCCATAAATCAGTGGTGGGCCAATGAATCTTCTAAGGATGATGGGCGCCAGTGGACATATTTGGAGCATAAGGGGATCGTATTTGGTAAGCCCTATGAGCCACACGGACGGCCTTTCAAGGTAATGGGTGTAGACATTATTCTGCCGCCTGAGGCGGAGGAAGCTGCCAGCTTCTGGTGTAATGCTGCCGAGTCGGACTACGGCACCAAGGAGAAATTCATTAGGAACTTCTGGGCCGACTTTCTGGCATCCCTCCCAGTGGACCACCCTATTCGCTCTGGCGTAGGTTTCGAACGAGCAGTGCAGTTTGAGGACTGCGATTTTACTGAGATGCTGAATTTCTTTAAATCGCGCAAGGAGGAGGAGACGCTTCGGAAAAAGAAACTCACATCCGACGAGAAACGAGGCGAGGCAGCTTCTCGCCAGTTGGTCGATGGGCCCAATGCCACTTGCCTCTACGACGGCTTGAGAGAGAAGGTGGGCGCGTTTAAAGCAGAACCGCCCAGCCTGTTCCGAGGTCGAGGTGCACACCCCAAGATGGGCAAATTGAAAAAGTGAGAGCGCTATGCGGGAGACACAGGCGAATATTTCCCGAAGAAGTCACGCTCAACCTCGCAGATGACGCCCCTGTTCCCATGCTATGTGAGACTATGGCAGGCCACTGCTGGAAAGACGTGTACCACGACAACACCGTGACTTGGCTATCCTTCTACCGGGACTCCATCAACAACTCCTTTAAGTACGTGTTCCTCAGCCCGTCTAGTGCCGTGAAGGGTCAGACTGATCATGCCAAATATGAGAAGGCCCGCAAGCTGCAACATTTCATCAAGGGCATCAGAAGGGACTACACCAGCAAGATGTTAAACGGGGACGCGGTGGATCGTCAACTCGGGTTGGCCGTTTACGTCATAGACGTCCTGGCACTGCGAGTTGGCAACGAGAAAGACACTGACGCGGAGGCTGACACTGTCGGTTGTTGCAGTCTGCGCAAGGAGCATATCACTACTGAGGACAACAACAAAGTGACACTTGACTTCCTCGGAAAGGATTCTATCCGCTACCTCAACACGGTGACGATCAGTGATCTGGCCTTTAAAACGCTCACCGGGTTGTTGAACAACAAGAAGCCCGAGACGGATGTGTTTGACAGGATAAGTCCCACCGTTGTGAACAGGTACCTCAAGGGTGGGGCTGTGATCGGTCAATTACGCAGAGCTCATGCCTGGCCTGTCCGCTAAGGTGTTCAGGACATACAACGCCAGCTTCACGTTGCAGCAGGAGCTGTGGAGAATTAATCCTCGGTCAGTGGACACGGCGAATCCGGAGGATCTCAGACGCTTCTACGAAGACAGCAACAGGCAGGTAGCCGTGCTGTGCAACCATCAGCGGGCTGTCTCTCGACAACACGACTCCAGTATGGAGAAGATGCAGAAGCAGCTGGAGGACATGTTGGAGGACATTCGCGAAGTCGCAGAGGCCGCAGCGTGGGTGAAAGCCGGAAAGAAGACGAAGTTCACATTCAAGTCCTGCATGAAAGATCGCGTGAGCGTCGCGAAAGAGTCTTGGACCTTGGACCAAGCGAAGAGGAAACAGAAGCAGCTGCAGTTGAAGAAAGAGAACCACGAGCTCAAGATGAAGCTCAAGGACGCGAACAAGGCAGTCGCCACCGGCACCTCGCGTCAACACTATTGCGATCCCCGCATCTCCGTGGCGTTCTGTAAGA
>NW_027178858.1:0-3326 GCF_019968985.1 Porospora cf. gigantea B | reverse complement strand
CGACAAGCGCAACGACTCGACCGAGAGCAAGTCCGCCCGTATGACTATTGGATTCATCGACTGCAAGATTGAGAGTAAGGTCGCCCCAATTCAATCTGGATTTTTCAAGTGCGACGTCTCGACCGAGAGCAATTTCGCCCGTACGACTGGTGGACTCCTCGACCGCTCGATCGAGAGCACGTTTCAAGCAGGAATCGCCATGGACTACGAGTCGATCGAGAGCAAATCCGCCTGCACGACCACTGGACTCATCGACCGCAAGATCGAGAGTAAGGTCGCCCTAATTCAATCTGGATTCTCCAAGTGCGACGTCTCGACCGAGAGCAATTTCGCCCGTACGACTGGTGGACTCATCGACCGCTCAATCGAGAGCACGATCGCCCAATCCCAAGTTGGTATTATCACTCACGGTGACACGATCGGGAGCAATTTCGCCCGCTGGACTACTGGACTCACCGACTACCCGACCGAGAGTAAGATTGCTCAAATCCACCCAGGAACTGTCAACCACAACGACTCGGTCGAGAGCAACTTCGCCTGCACGACTGGTGGACTCATCGACTGCTCGATCTGGAGCATGATTGCCCGATTTCAAGCAGGAATGGCCACTACTTATGGCTCGATTGAAAGAAATCACTCCCGTACGGTTACCGGATTCTCCAACTGCTCGATCGCGAGCGTGTATATCCGAGCTCTATCTGGCACCACCACTCACGAAGACAGGATCGACAGCAATTCCGACACAACGACTACTGGCGTCATCGACTGCTCTACCGAGGACAAGGATGCTAGAACCGCCACTCGCCAGTACAGGTTCGAGAGCACCGATGGTACGACAAATAGGACGTTCGACCGATCTAAAGCACGAATCGTCACTCACCAAGGCTCGATCGAGGGTAAGGCTGCCCGAAGGCAAGCCGGAACTGACAAGTGTAACGACTCGACCGAAAGCAGTTTGGCCCCGACAACATATGGACCCACCGACTGCGAGATCGGGAGGAATCTCATCCGCAAAATGTCTGGGCTACCCGAGTGCTCAATCGAGACTGGAATCATCACTCACCACAATATGACTGAGAGCAAATTCAACAGTATGGCCACGGGAACCACCGACTACTCGATCGAGAGCACGATTGCCCGATCGCAAGTTGGAATCGCCACTCACGACGACTTGATCGAGAGCAAAGCCCGCACGCCAACTGGAATCAACGGCGGCTCGACCAAGAGTAAGGTCGCCCGGATTCAAGAAGGAATCATCATTTGCTACGACTTGAGAGAGAGCAATTCGGCCCAGACCACGGCTGGACGCTTCGACTGCACAACCGAGAGCACTCGCGCCCGATCTAAGGCAAGCACTGTCAACTATGACCCAATTGAGAGTAATCCTCCTAGCAAGGCCACTGGGCTCATAGACAGCTTGATTGAGAGCAAAGCTGCCCAAAGGGCCGAGAGCACGTTCGCTCCTACAAAGACCGGGCGAATGAAAGAGAGCTTGCGTGCCCAAATCCAAGCCGGAACATTCGTATACCACAGCTCGACTGAGCGCAATTCCTCCCATAATACAATCACGAGAGACTGCAAGGACGCACAACGTCAAGTTGGAACTGTCAAGCACAACGACTCGATAGAGAGCCAAATTAATTATACGGCTATCGGACTCATCGACTACACAAGCGAGAGTATGGTTGCCTGGAATCTAGCCGGTACTATCACATACTACGACACGATCGAGAGGAAACCCGCCGGTAAGATGACTGGACTATCCGACTGCTCAATTAATACCGAACTTACTACTCATGATGACACGATCGAGAGCAATCGTGACCGAACGACTACAGGACTCACTGACGACTCGATAGCGAGCAAGTACGACCGAGGTCAACATGAAACTACCTCTCCAGATGACACGGCCGACGACAACTCCGCCAGTATTAATACTGGCCTCATCGACTGCTCATCCGAGAGTAAGGCTGCCCCGACTCAAGCGGGAATCACCTCCTATCACGACACGACTGAGAGCAAATTCGCATACATGGCGACCGGACTCTTCGCCTGCTCGATCGAGAGCAAGGTCGCCCGCACGGGACCCACCGACTCCCCGATTGAAAGCAAGGATGCCCGATTTCACACTGGAATTATCACGCACTCGATCCACAGCTACCCCGCCAGCATGACTGCTGGCCTCTGCGACCGCTCGACCGAGAGCAAGATTGCCCCAACTCGAGACGGAATCGCCACGCACTACGCCACGATCGAGAGCAATCTCGCCCATCGACTACAGGATACATCAAGAGCACGGCAGAGAGTTACCTTGCCAGAATTCAATCTGGAACTATAACCTACCACGACACATTCGAGAGCCGTTGTGCCCATACGACTACAGGACGCATCGACCGTACTATCGAGAGCATGGCTGCCCCAACCCAATCTGGATCCAAAACTGAATACGACAGGGTAGAGAGCATTTCGGCCCGGACGACCACGGGACTCACCAACTGCTCGATGGAAAGCGAGGGGGCCTTAACTCAATCTGGAATTACCACTTACCACGACACGACGGAAAATGTATCTGCTGTGACCTCGGCCGAAAAGGTAATTGTCGACAACCCAATCAAGAGTACCTTGGCCCGCACCACCGACGGCACAACCGAGAGCGCCTCCACCTGGATCCCTGCCGAAAAGGGCATAAACGAAAGCGCCATCGGGAGCACCTCGGCCCGGATCAAGGCCGGACCCTCTGACAACACCACTGTGGAGACCATTGCTCTAATTTCCTTTGGAGCGACTACTGACAACTGCTTAACCGATGGCCCACTTGAACTCACCACGGGTAAAGCCGTTGATAGCACGACGGAGAGAACACATGCTGAGACCTCGGCCGGAAAGGCCACGAGCGACAGCATAATCGTGAGCTACTTGGCTAGTATCAAGGCCGAACTCAAAGGCAGCACCGAGAGAGCCGGTGCTCAAACCCTTGATGGAGCAACTATCGATAACAGCGTAATAGATAGCACTCCTGCACTCACGACGGACAAATCCGCTGACGGCGCGTCGGAGAACACCCCTGCTGAGACTTCCGCGGAAGAGGCCATAGACGACAGCTCAGCCGAGAGCACCTCGGCCCGAACCATTGCTGAACTCGTAGACAGCACTACCGAGAGCCCCCCTTCTACAATCTCGGCCACCAACTGGGCAGGACGGGGGGTCTCCAATGAGCACCGAAAGAACGAGACCTCGGGAATCGCGCGCCGCCCCAAACACCGTAGAGCGTCAAGGAACTGAAAGATTTGAGGATCTTGTACTGGAACGTGGACGGCCTCCAAACC
>NW_027178857.1:19251-67300 GCF_019968985.1 Porospora cf. gigantea B | reverse complement strand
TCAACGACATCCGGAGTGAGTCGCTCGCTAGCAAGGAGGAGTGCGCCATGGCGTGTTGCAGGGCTGAGAGCGAGGGTTGCAGAGTGTTTACCTTCAATCCCATGACTGAGCTCTGCTGGTTGAAGACGTCGGATAGCGGGTACAGGACCTACAATAACGCTGCGTCGGCGAGAATGAGCTGCTTGATATCTAAATAATGCTATGAGATAATTGTTTGAGATAATTGTTTTTAACTTTCTCTCTGTGTGATCTGCACGTTGGAGACTCCTCACTCTAGAAGTACAAACTTCTTTCAAATCGAGAGTAGAAGTCCACAAGTGGACCAGAAACCCTTTACAGGATAAGTAACCCTTTACAGGATAAGTGTACACGGTTGAAATGATCCAAGATTTTTCATCCTTCAGACGTTAAGATTTACAATCCTTTTCGATGCTTGCGCAATCGATCCAACTTCCAGTCGGATGAAACGACACTGGGCGGTGTGTGCAAAGTACAGGGACATCTTCAGTAGAAGTTGATGACTCCATGCTACGTTGTTCGCTCCAGCATTCGTTCCGTAAAACAACACCTTCGTCAAGCAAGCATATGAGCTGAGTAGAAAAAGAAACTATACACACCAACAGTTCTGACGCAACACAAACAGACGCACATCAGCTTGAAGAACAGGAAGAGGACATGTATGAGGAAGATACAGTTTTCTCTTCGGAGGAAGATACAGCCCACTCGGGATCTAAATATCCGAATCCGCAATCTCTAGTCAACAGATCAGGGTCCACGTCGTCAGGTACCCACAAATCCATAAAAGATGGCTTCCAGAAGGCCAGTGCCGCTAAAGCATACGTCGACAGCACCAGGACGAGGGCGCAGACCAACATCCACATGGCGTATGGGAGCAGTTCGCCGTCTTCGCCTACAAAGCTGAACACCCAGGTGCTCCGGCTGCCGTAGGACATCCAGGTGACGAATGTCAAGAAGATAGTGCAAGGCACTTTCATGATGTACATCCATCCAACCCAGAAATGTCGTTGAGTCAACAAGGCCACTTGATCGCGGAAAAACACAACGTTGGCTCCGTACACGTAAAAGTAGCGGTCGGCAATAGTCAAAGGAGATCCATTACGGACATCTTTGGTGGCTGCCAGAGGCGTTAAGAGTACGCCCGCCGTAGTCGTCAAAGCGATGACTAGTAAGCACCAGCCTCCCCCGTTGGCGGTGTCAGAGTCGAAAAAGACCTCCATAACGACTCCGCCAACAGCGGGAAGGCCAACAGTAGCCGCGAAAGCCGACCAGTAAACCTTGTTCCCCACAACCAATGAGCACATGTCACTGTTCATGAACCAGGACATGAGCATGTTCTCTACCCAGGTGAGAGCGAGCAGCAGGAGGACAGAAACGTAGTGGTCAACGGTATCCAACCAGTGAGGTCCTTGGTCAGTGGCGAGCAGAATGTTCACAACAAACAGGAAGCTGCATATTATTCCGCAGATGGTTTTCCTGCCGAGGTTAGCTCTTGTTTTGTTGAACTGCGAGGCCAGAAATGTATCCGTGAGGCCCTCGGTGTAGGCGGCCAACGTGTCCCAACCAAGAAGACAGAGGACCATGAAAAAGAGGGCGGTAAGAATGTTGGACCACGGGTATCCAAGGGACGTCAAACCGACGGGATATGACTTGAAAGCCAGTCCGCTCCCTGACAAAGGTAGCGTGGCGAAATCAAGGCCCGTGGCGCCTGACAAGTGCCCCATTACAGAAAACACGACGAATCCGGCGACAAAAGCGAAAACGGTGTCAGCGACGGTCATTACGAACGCATCAGTGATGAAGTTCTGTCGCAGAGGATTATGACCTCCGAGTGTGAACAGTACGCCAGTGCCAAGCGTGCAGCTGAAGACCGCCTGTGTGGCTGCCTCTTTGTAGGCCGCCAAGTCACCGAAGGTCGTAGAGTCTATCTGTACGATATACTTCTTAATTCCGATGGCGGAATCTGAGAGTGAGATTCCTACTCCGAGGAGAATAATCAGCAGCAACGTGGGAAGGGTCATAGTGATGTACATGATCTTACCCATCAGGGCTGGACCCATAGACACTCCAAGGAACATGAGGATATAGGTCAACAGAAGATACCCGAGGCAAGGCCACGAAAAGCCAGTTGGAACTCCTTGCTCATTCGGATAGCTGTTAAGCGCTGTCTCGAAGAACCCGTTGGCAGCGCCTATGTAGTCGGGCACGCAGTCGCCTGTAGTACCATGGACGAAGCACTTAGCAGCAACGCAATCTGCTGCTGATTTCCCAAATGCTGCACACATTTCCACATCCTCAGGCCTCACGCCCCAGGGTAACTCCTTCTGAAAACACGCAACGAAGTAGGTGAAGGACCAGACTACTAAGAGTGGGTAGAATACGCACATATACGCAGGTACGATGCCACCGATACCGACCCAACGCAACCGGGGGCTCCCGGTTGAGGAAAATGCGCCGGCGATACCGTGTCTCGACATCTGACCCATACCAAATTCCACCACCAGCGTGGGAATCGCACATATTGCCAACACGAGGAGATAGATTATGAGAAAAGACAGTCCTCCACGGTTATAGACAACGTATGGGAACCGCCAGACGTTGCCAAACCCAACGGAGCACCCAGCTATAGTTAGCCAGAAGGCCCAGCGACTTGTGAAGGCGCCCTCCTGCTCCTCAATCATTCGGATGTCTGGAAATAGTTTCAGACTGAACATTGTGGGGCACATTGTTGTCCGATTGCACATCATTGGTCCGATGGCACATCATTGGTCTGGTTGTGCGCCATGGGAGTGTATTGAGAATTGATGGCCGTAGGACGATCTAAGCCAAAGTGAGTGCATTTTGGGCTTTTATATGAGGCATGTGGTCCTGTTGGCGTCGGTTGCGGTAGGCCAGTGGATGGACTGGGTACCTCATTACATCTCCAACGCACTGAACCCCTCGTTGACCGATTCGTGGTCAGGCCCTTTCAATTTGCCATCAGAGGGTCGAATCGTACTCTCTTCTGACCTTAACAATGATGATCGTACCGATTTCATCCTTTCTCGAGACACGGTTCGAGGTCCAACCCTAGACGTGGTTTTATGGGGCGCCTCCCACTACACCTCCCTGAAGTCGCGGTACCTTCTTGACGACCTCGCGGAAGTCCAAGCTTTGGTCCCTGCTCTTCCTGTGAGCCAACTCCACGTAGATGGTGTACATCCAGTATCGCTGGGTTCGGGACGTCAGCTGCTGGTGGTATTCACAGTCAGAACCGCTCCCTCCCCTCCATTCATGTTCCTCGTGATGGAAGTGGAATCTCACGGAAGCCTTCGGCCGCGAGCGGCTTCAGTTCGATTCATAAGCGCGGAGGCTGAGTTGGGCCCATGCCAGACAAAAGGTATCGTGGCACCGGGGTTGCACTGGCTGGGCGTCGCCTCCTCTTCTTATCCTTTCATAATGGATACCCACATGAGAGGTCAGGACGACATATTCATAAGTGTGAGTGGGAAGATATGTACTCATTCAGACCGAGCACGGACTTCAGATCGTTAGTTTTGAAGGCCGTCAACTCACCTGTGGGTCTTTCGCTGAAGTCTTTCCAATTTCAAAGCAGCGACGACTGACATGGTGGAACCCTAAAACATGGTTTCGTCGGTCTTCCAACTCAACACAAGACTCGTACAAGTCCAAGGTACTGGTAGACTCCGTCATGCATCCCAAACGTATTACCCACTTCCCTCTGACGCCTCCTGCGCCGGTTGATGTGCTGGCGTCGCAGTATGTTCTGCCTCGTCACCATTCCTCCGCCCTTGTCGATCTCAACGGCGATTGCCATGCCGATCTCGCCTTGCAAGTTGCCACGCCCACTGGGAGCGAGCTCCACCTCTTCCTCTCGGACCCCGGATCTCCCACGCCAGCTTTCGTTCGCCACTCGCTCATTCTACCGCTACCAGCCGGAGCCCACTATATTGAGTGGACGGACATTGATGCTGATGGCCTACCAGACCTCATGTTTGCCTCGTGCGATACAGCTGAGCCCTCGGTGGCGGGGGTTCCGCCACTGCAGGCCAATCTGTATGACGAGTACAGACCTTGCTCGAAGGGGAGTCGATTGCTGTGGGCCCAAGCCATTCGACGGGATTTGGAGACTGCACAGGTAGATAATGGTTGGCGTGGCATCCTTCGACGATTTCGAGACTCCCTATCTGCGTCTCAGATCAAGCCTTGCGCTGCACACGATATTGGATTCTCTTCGCTGATGGAGATAACACTGGAGGCACCTTTCAACTTCTCTTCCCTGGGAGTCCCTCTGAGGTTACTCACTGCGGATCTTGATTCATCCGGCTTTCCCGACCTGCTATTCGCGGTGGTGGACGACAAGGGCGTCCCTGGATTCGTCGTTTACGACAACTCACCAGCGAAGGTGGATGACGTCACCCTAGTTTCTGGGGACCTCTTGCCAGCCCACCCCCGTACCTTCAAGCCCGGTCGAACATTCTACCTGACCGACGGCATCAGCCCACACGTGAAGGCGGAGGTGCTCGGAACTCTCACTGAGTCGGATGCTCCGGGAGGCTGGAACCTGGTCCTGTTCCATCCGCGTGGGGAACTGCGCCCTCAGATCCACAGCAAGGAACGTGAGCGATGAGGACGTTTTACACAGCCTCTTTAAACTCATTCTTCCTTTCTCCCATCCTCAGGAATGCTGACGGTTCCAAGCCCCGGGGGGCCTCAACTCAACTCTCGTTCACGGACGTAAATGGGCTGGTTCGCAGTCGGACGCTGATTACTGGAGGTCAGACCTGTCCAGGACCAGACTCTCCTGAGGTGAATGTCGGTCTAGGTCGGCTGTCCACCTACATAGACTACGTAGCTGTGGGGTTGCCTGGAGGCGGTTCGGAGCGAATCTGGTCAAACCTCATTCCCAACGCCACGTTCTATTTGACCATACACCTCCCCGAAGACCCTACGTCCTGGCGGCTGCACTGGTCAGTGCCGCCGCTTAAACTATTCTGGCCTATGCTATTGGCTACTCTGGTTGCGCTGGGGTTCGTGGGGTTCTTATTGAAGGTGTCAGACAGGCGGAAACGTCAAATGCGTGAGCGTCTCGGAATTAGGAGGCACTTCATCGTCTAGCCTTGGTCTACCGACGCTGTCTCTGAGCCCGCTCTGCTGGCAAGACGAGCCTCCTGCTGTGCGGTCTCCAGCACCAGAAGCAAGTCCGAGTAGCAGACTTTGGGGCGAAGGCCCGTCAGCTCTTTGAGTATGAAAAACGCCACGTCCTTCGAAGAGAAGTAGATGAAGTGGGAGGTTATGTAGGCCAAGTAGCTGTTGTAGTGTTCCAGCAGCCTTTCCTGAACGCAGAAGTCAACTCTGGTGGGAAGATCCTCGGGTCCATTGTCTTCTTCCACATCACTCGTCATTTCAGCCGCGTCGTTGAGGCCGTTTCTCTTGAGTCGATTGAAAATCTCATCCTCTGGCGTGAGCATGCAGTCGTGGGACAGCGATAGTTTACCCACCCAATCCATCAAACGTATCTTCGACAAAGAGGCCACAGATTCGGTCTCTCCGCCTTCAACGTCCAGAGTGCCTAGGGACCAAGCGGGGGTCTCGTTAATCGCCCCCACGCTGGTGGTATCAGCGTCCTTGGTCGTGGTGACACTACCCCATGGCAGCTTGCCTTCGGCGACGTGACATTTGGCCAACGTGGTTCGGAATATTTCCATAGCTTCAATGGGTACAGGAGGTGACCCCTCAACATAGACGGGATTGAGTCGTCCATATCTCCTTCGCTTATCCGTCTTCGGTTTGGCGTACGCTGGGGAGTCGTTTCCAGGGGTCTCGTCTTTTCCGAAGATCGCGGACATCACACGTTGGAGACCCTTGCCCACGCTAGATCGCGTGGACTGCCACTTCTTGTCCCAGCGGTAGTAGTTTCGGCGACCGTTGTTCCGCCAGTAGGATAACAGAACTGGAGGCGGTAGTTCCTTTATTTGCGGATACAACAGTGGCTCAAGTCGGAATGCTACAGGATCCTGGGGGTGATATATATTATACAAACGCACGTCAGAAGGGAACTGGAAGGCTCCTGGGGAGAACAGAACGCTGGGGGCTGCGAATGACAGAAATCCGGCCAGAGGTGATCCCAACAAGAAGCAATTGGAGACCTCGAAGTCTAGTGCTACATCCGATAGGGACATTGCAGGTCGCTCAAAGGCTCGAGGCTCCGAATAGAACCTTTCTGTGAATTCTCGGGGGTCGAAAATGTCTACTCCAGGATCAAGCTGCATTAAACTCCTCTCCAGGACCTACCGTCGTAGGTCGGAACACTCGGATTCCAGATACCAGTTCATACAGTAGAACTCCACCTAAACTATGTCCCAGAAGGACAACCTTTGCGTTCTGGAACTTCGACTGCTTCTTAAGCCGGCTGACGGAGTCATTCAGTTGATGCGCAACGGATTTGAGAATCACATTGCCGTATCTCGGCCCCATATAGCATATTGTGTCTGCTGCAGCGAAGTTTAAAACTTCTCGGACACTAAGATCCATTTTGTAGGACTTTTTCTTCAGAACTTCGTCCACTTTGGTGTTCAGCAATTCTGACTCGCAGTTGACGTCTCGAGTTCCTCGCTGGGTTTCGGGGGTAATCCTCGAGAAGACCGTCTCCTGCGTGTGGAATAGAAGGTACTTCCAGTTGACGAACTCAATGTGGATCTTCAGCCCCAACTGCCAGAACCACATTGCGCTCACTAAGTCAATCGTCTTCTGGAATTCCTCTCGAATGGATTCCAGACCGTCGTAGACACCATGAATTCCGTGAACCACTAGGAAAATGAAGTCCACATCGTCGGTCTGGTCCTCCTTGTCGAAAAACTTTTTCATAAGATACGCAAGGTAGCGTTTATCCGAGGTCTGAAATTCCTCTGACATTCGCCGGCGTGGATTAACAAATGGTTCATGTTTGTCTATCGGCATGTTCGTGGTCATGCGAAAATCGAACTAAAATGGGCAGCAGCCTTCGCATCTTCGAGTTTTATACGGCCACGGCACTCCTCTAACGTCCGACGGATCTCAGCGTTCTGTGGCTCTTTTCGAGCTGCCTGAAGCAAATCCCTCTCTGCAGCCTCGAGATCGAGATGGTGCATCCGAGCCAAACCCCTTCTAAAAAGAGCCTTGGTGTTGTCCTTGTCTATTTCCAGCGCGTTCGAGCTGTTAATGATTGCCTGCAACCAGTTCTCCGTCCGGATCATGCAGAACGCAACGTTGAGTAGCAACGAAAGCCTAATGGGCGCCGACCTCTCAAGAACCTCGTCCGAGGCGTCCTGGACCTGTTTGAAGAACGCGAGAGCCTCCTCGTACAATTGCGTGGCTTCAGTGAAACTGCCTTTCTTGAAGTGGTCATTTGCTTGAGTCTTCAGGTCAGCAGCCTCCTGGAACTTCTCGTCCCAGGTCAACATGTTAGGGTCCTTCACGACCTTACTCGAGGAAAGCACAGAGAACTTCACTGTGGCATCTGAGTCAGTGCTGGGCAGCATCTCGTTCACCACGCATTCCTTTAGCGCCTTCTCATACGTTCGACCCACAACACACCCTTCCACCACCTCGGAAAATCCTGTCACTGCTTCGCCTGGTCCATAGGTAAAGGGGGCGCCGCGCGAGTAAGTGGAGTCCAGGAGGCAGCCGTTTGCGAGAGTTATCTCGTAGTGCAAGCTGACTTCGTGGTCAGCCTCCACGCGTGACTCCAGGTCCGTCTCCACCTGACTAGCTTCTGCGTGCATGTGAGTGAATTGCGCCAATTGATGCTGTCACGCAACCTGCTGCTGCTGTCGTTTTGCCAGGCGCAGTACTTAGCAGACCTCCTGAAGGATCCACGCGAGCCTGATAAACCAATCAGTCAACTGTCGCATGATGTCTTCAAAGCAGCAGAGTTCGAGGTAGATCTCAGGGTCCTTCGAACGTAGAGAGGGTTGGTGATGTTTCGAGCGGGTAAAGGAGAGCGCCCCTCCACAACGTCAACCACTTCCACCACCACCACTACTAGACCCGAGAAAGGTGGGTGGGTCAATTTCTTGCAAGTGCCCACCCTGAGCGACTTTTTAGTGAGTGGCTCTGAGACCAACCACAGCTTATACCCAACCAACGTACATACTGCTACGGCGACGCAATACTGGCTACAGCGTCGCACACGTCAGTCGTGCCTTCGGTTCGGCAGTGCCGGATGAAGCCAGACTGTGACTTCGTGTCTGTGTAGGGGTCTGGCACCGAAATGATAGGCATCCTGACACACAGGAGAGCCCAGCCTGGTTCTGCGCCAAGAATGATTGGTATACAGGGGAATACCAGCATGGATGGTATACCGCCGTCAAGCCGCAGGCTTGTGGGACACTCTCGGAAACAACACGCAGTTGGTGTGAACGACTACGGTTTCAGTCTGAACCGCCGGACCCTGTGTGAAGAGAGCTTGCTGGATGCAGCGGAAATCAGAGGAGCTACTGTTGCGGAAGCGGCAGCCCTTTGTCGGAAAGATCCGCGTTGTACACATTTCAGTATGGATTTCAGGCCTGAGCCAACCATTTCCGACTTGCCCATCACATTCGTACGATTGTGTGGGGGGAAAATCAGAGGAGTTAAAACGGTGAACGGGTCATTGGTGAGCAAATTACATCGAGGTCAATACGTTCCGAAGAAAGAGCAGTCGCCCCCCAGCTCGATCAAAGAAGAGGCTCCAGGGCTTCCAAAGCACAAGACGCCCCAGAATGGTCCTGTGATCGTGGACAACTACAAGATCTACCGAGGATTCAGACGAGGAGACGTGATTCCACCAGTTGAGTGGTTGAAGCGCTTTGGTGCATAAACGCTCATATTTAATGAAGCTGTTGGTTGGAGTTACTGGAAGTGTGGCCGCAATCAAAACAGCTGAGATCATAACCCGTCTCGAGACGTTCGGGCTGGAGATTAAGATCGTCACGACAGAGGCTGGACTGAGCTTCCTGAATAAATCAGAACCAACGCTACAAGGAGTCCTCACTGACGATGATGACCGATGGGACGAGCTAGGGGAACCCGTACTTCATATTGAGCTTCGGAAATGGGCTGACGCGCTCGTAATCTTACCTTTGACTGCCAACACCCTGGCAAAGATCTCGAATGGCCTCTGCGACAATCTTCTGACAAATGTGGCCAGGGCTTGGGATTTCTCTAAGCCCTTCATGGTTTTTCCTGCAATGAATACACACATGTGGTTGCATCCAATCACCACGCTGCAGCTGTCTACTCTTCAAGGCTGGGGCATTACCGTCGTGGAACCTGTCGAGAAGCGACTTGCCTGTGGCGATGTCGGTATGGGCGGTCTACCCGACTCATGGACGGTCATAAAGCGCGTGATGGACATGCTGGAGCAGGCAACGGAGACAACTTGATTGTATTGACAAGGGTTGCGTGCATTTTACACATCCCAATAGTTGATTTATGCGCTTACTCGAATCTTTGCTTTCAGGCGCCAGCAGCGGCTCAGACGTGGTTCTAGCCGTAGCAGTTGTCGTGCTTTTCAAGGCAGGGTACAACATACCTACAAATCCTGATGGCATGCCTAAAGAGCTGGACTTTACGTTGCATCGAGTCATTGTGTCCCTGGACCAAGAAGGTGTATGCCAAGTGTCTCGTATTGGGAACTCTACCAATTGGGCCATCGTTCTGACTATGAGCTCTGGTGAGAGTGTGAGCGTTACAATCGACTTCCCCCTCGGTCCATTCATACGGAGTAGCAAGGACGTTATGGATCTGCTACGTCAGAAACGGCATGTCAACTCAATGGGTGACAGCATTGCCGCCGTATTCATGCCCAACAAGATGTCCTCTGAGCGCCTAACCTCTCCTGAGCAACCCTCCCCTTCTGAGCCAACCAATTTTGACGTTGAAGGATCAAACGCTCAGACGACGTTCCTTGGACCCCCACGCCCATTCTTGCTGGATGACAGATCAGGAGAGCTTGTTCAAGGCCCACCTTTTAGACCCGACGGCATGCTTATCGGACCTAACCACCCTGACTTTGCTGGTCGTCCTGGGTTCCCATGGGGAGTTCCACACCCGCGAGGTGATCCCATTCATCCGTTTTTCGGAAGTTCAGCTCCGGATCCAGACCACGCTCGAGCCCCTCCTGCCAGGCACTTCACTGATTTTTTGTAACTGAGTGTGCCTGTTAGAGAACGTAGGGTTGCGTGCTGCATGCGTGTTGCGTGCTGCATGCGTGGTTGCGTGCTGCATGCGTGTTGCGTGCTGCATGCGTGTTCTGTGCGTGTTACGGTTCTCAATTGCCTCAATTGCGTGTTGTCGGTTCGGCCGTTTTGTCTCTTAAAGTCTCCATTTTCGGTTGCCTCCGACAGCAGCAATGGCACGCATTTACCGTACTGGGAGGATTGTTCTCGTTCTGAAGGGCAAGCACGCTGGTAAGAAGGGCGTTGTCGTCCAGGTTGAGCAGAAGACTCGCGAGAGGAAGTTCAATCACGCCCTGGTGGTTGGTATTGCCAAGCCCCCTCGTCGTGTAACTAAGACGATGTCGGATGAGCAGATTGAGAAGAGGCTTTGCACCTTCCCCTTCATCAAGCGCGTAAACCTCGCACATCTGCTGCCAACTCGTTATACCGTCGACAAGGACATGGATGTCAAGTCTCTTATCCCTGCTGCTGTTGACCTGGCGAAACCTGAGAGCAAGAAGGAAGCTCTTCAGCACATCCGAAAGGTGCTGTTGGAGAAGTTTCTGAACCCCACGAAGGCTAAGACCGGGGACGTGTCTCGCGACATCGTCTTCCTCAGAAGGAAGCTTCGGTTCTAAGTGTTGCTGTGCTCAAATTTCTACTTATGTAGGAGTTGCGAAGGCGGAAGATAGAAAGCAGCCCGCTGAGTCAGCGCGTCTTAGAGCTCCAGTCCTCGTTACGAATGCAGAAAAAATTGACCAGTGAGATTAAACGGGTCCAGTCCTCTTTCGAAGGGCGTCAAGCTCGTCCTTCTGCCGCTGCTTCTCCTTCTTCTCCCGTACACGTTCTGGATTGTAGTACAATACAATGAGGTACCTGCCAGCCACGTTGAAACCACTCAGATTATCCACCGCACTTTTAGCATCGAAAGCGTCGTCGAAGACAACAAATGCTGTCCCCTTAGTGTCAGCAGCCGCCCCCTTTCGGATTTGCTGAACAGTACCGAACTTCCCAAATATGTCGTAAAGTTCTTCGCTCGTTATCTTGTACGGCAGGTTCCTCACATAAAGGATCTTGGTCACGTCAGAAGGCAAACCCCCCTTGCGGCCTGACGTGTTGGACGGCAGAGCTCCAGAAATCGGCCCTGGTTCCGATGAAAAACCAGACGACGGTCCTGGCGTAGACATGAAAATTTAGCGTTTATGTCACCACAGACTTGATGTTGAATCACCATTCTCTCTTAACAATCAGCAGTCCTCAAATCACAAGAGTAATACCGCACAGATTGCAATCGCTAGTGGCGCCAGGACCCTAAACCCAGAGCTCTTAAGTTTCTGGGCGACGTAGCTTCCTGGGGTTACCGCGTTGTGTAACAGACCATAGACATTGAGTGCGCCATTTCTTGCGTAATTCCCAGGAATTCTCTCAGAATAGGACGCTGCGTCGTACGCTGCCTTAAAGATGTTTAGGTTGGATTCGCTTGGTCTGAGGGCGAGCGCCATTGCCAAGCCGGCTGCGACGAGAGGGCTGGCAAATGAGGTCCCGGACACGAACTTGATGATGTCGGCGTCGGTGAAATCTCCTAAACCGGGAGTAAACTGACCAGGAGCCAAGATATTCACATGGGCGCCGTAGTTACTGAACGACGCCTTGGAACCAGTGATGGTTGTAGCTCCTACCGTGATCAAATTGGAAATGTTGTACATGGCTGGTGCATCGAATTCACATTCATTGGATCTGACTGACGGCGTACGATGCCACTCACCCCAGATAACACGAGTCATTACCCGCCGCAGCAACAAAGATATGTCCTGCGTTCGACAACAACTGTATGGCGTCAAACTCCGACTGGACGAATCTGACTCTGACATCCCGCAAACCTCACCCCGGTCCCCCATAAGAGTTGTTGCTGAGTTTAAACTGCGACACGTACAGGAGGACGTGGTTGTAAGCTCGGAGAAGGGCATCGGTGTAGAACACCCCGTCTGCAGTAGCCGCCTTGATGCAGTAAACTTTACATACGGGACATGAAGCAACGATGCCCAGGTGATTCTCGCTTTTGGCGGCGATCATCGAGGCCGCTAAGGTCCCATGAGCATTTTTAGGGTTGGAAATCCAGAAGGTGCTGTCGCGATCTTCGGTGTCCCATCCTGTGCAGTGATCGCTGCTTGAGGGGGTACATCCTTGCCGTATGTAGAAGTCAAGGTCCAAGTTTCCGGGGGAGCACTCGTTGTCGATAACTACAACTGGCATCTCTGAAAGGGTGGTACCATCGGCAGCCTCGTCGAAATATTCGATTGCTTGTTGAAACCACCCTCCCCAGGTGTTGCCCATATACCACTGATAACGGGCCCCTGGGTCGTTGTACTCTTTGTAATCCACTTGCCAATCTTCAGGCATATGGGCCATGATGTGCCCAACGATGCTGTTATGGTGACGCTCCTTCGCCAACTCAACAATGTTCACACATGGTAGGATTTCGGAAAGGGTCACGGCGACATTGTTTGCGATAGAGCCAGCAATCACGTCATCATGGAGTTCAGTCAGGTACGCAGGTGTCAACTCTGAATTTGTGGGCATGTTGGCGATGTACCGGCCAAGTATCTCGAAGGTAGCAGTCAAGTGTCCCATCCCAAGGTTTCGATTGTCTGGAACTGGAGTTGCATTCAATGGAAGCACGCCATCACCGGCTGACAGCTCCTGATTGGTCGAAGTTGCCACGACATCGGTAGTCTTCTCTGACAAGTCGTTAAGAGCAGCCTGTAAATCTAGCTGACTGACTCCTGTGAGGACGTCAATGACCCTGTTAACGTAACTCTCCACTGACCCTGGTTCCGCCTGTGGAAGTTGAGCTGGAGAGTCGCGGATACCCAACTCTCTGATTCTGTTCACTGCAGCCAATTCTTTGCTTGTCAAATTAGAATCATCCTGCTCTGTGATGGAATGTGTGAGGACAGAGCCGAACGGAGTTGAATGTGGCATTCTCCCTTCATTCAAACATTCCTTGTTCCAGTTTATGATGACTGCAGGATTGTGATCATCAGCAGCAGCAGCGGTCACGGCGTGATACGCGGCCAACAAACTAGTCACCCTCATGCCAAATATTCTTTTGCCGGTCTTCAAGAAATGACGTCATGTTTTTGTGAGCAGACATTCATTAAAATTGCAACCTTTTGCTGTTGACTCCTATGAAGTCGCCATTGCTCGCTGAAGACACAGCTGAGAGGACGTGGAGATGTGCCGTTGACGAATTCTTCTGTATTTCGGCTCGCGGAAGCACAATCAGCCGCGAGGTTCGAGCTGGATTCGTGCTGTTTGGTGCCGCGTCTTACATTCTGGTTGTCAACGCTGAGGTCCTTAAGCTCGCCTCGCTTTCCGAATCAACTGTAATCACTGGTACGGCGATAACTGGATTTGTCTCATCTGTACTCGCTGGTCTTGTCGCTAACTTGCCCATACACATAGCTCCTGGTATGGGTCCTAATACGATGTTTGCCATGGAAACTATCAATGGATGCGGCTTTACTGAAAAGGAGGCGGAGGGTTGCGCTTTCGGAGCAGCTGTTCTGATGTTATGTCTATCCGCTTTTGGGGTTCCAGCCAGACTTGTGCGCTACGTTCCAGTGTCTCTGAAGAAGGGCGTTGTCGTCGGCATAGGACTGTTTCAGACGATAGTTGGTTTCCATATGATGGGCCTCATATCCGCTGGCAACGAATCCTTGTTGAGGTTTGGGTCACTGAATCGGACGAGTGTTGTGGCTTTGGCCTCGTTATGTACCATGACACTCTGTGTTTGTGCCAGCATCAGAGGCGGGGTTTTGTTTGGTTTGGCAGTTGGAATAGTGGCAGCCTATTTCACCGACGACCTACAACCGTGTCCCACCTTCTCTGCGATCTCCCAGATGAAGTTTGGAGAAATCGATTTCGGACCACTGCTTTCCGTGAGCCATACAAGACTTCCCAACTCAGCTCTCCACATCTGCCTTTTGCCAATTGCTTACGATCTTCGCAGTGATTTTTATGGACACTGGAGGTGTAATTATCGGGGTTGCTGCCGAAGCGCCTGAGCTGCTCACTCCTAGTGGTGACGTTGTCAATGCCAAACGTGCTTGGATAGTGTTGGCTTTGGGCATGATCGTCGCGTCACTGACAGGAACATCCCCGCCTGTAATGTGAGCTGCCAGTCCCCCGCACACAGATTCATTGAATCCGTCGCTGCTGTTAACGCCGGCGGACGCACTGGGTTGACTGTGGTTGTGTCTGGGACATTATTTGGGCTGGCAGTTTTCTGCGTACCGCTAATCTCTGTCGTGCCTCAATGTGTGGCGGCGTCGGTCCTTCCCTTCGTAGGATACTTAATGATGGGAGGTGTACTGGGCATTCAATGGGACAAGTGAGAGTTGGGCTCCCCGTCAATCAGCATGCAAGAAGCTTTTCCCGCGTTCATCACAATGACTATGATCGCCTTCACTAACTCCATCGGCGTTGGCATTCTGGCTGGGATCGTGTCATGGGTGGCAGTAAACGTCCCCCTACTCCTCCTAGAGCGTATGGGGCTGGTTTCGAGCGAGCCATCCGAGCATCCATGCGAAACCACTCTCGCCAAGCGTTTGCGATTAGAAAAGGAGGCTACAGAGGAGGTCCGTACAGTCCGACATCGGTCAACTGAGGGATCGTTGACGGGGTGGTTTTAAGCTATCGTCAAAAACAACAGGGCACCGCGAAGTGGCATCACGTTGGTGTCCCTACGGTGAATCCCGTTAGGTAAACAAACGCTCTCGTCAAAAGCAAATTAAGTTTGAAACAAAAATCGAAGATCTTCCTTTGTCAGCTTCTGAACAGCACCCTTCTCAGCTCCCACCGTCCCATCGAACACAAGCTGCTTCTTCTCTTGAAGCTGCAAAATCTTCTCCTCTACAGTACCCGCTGCAATCAGCCGCACTGCTCGCACTCGTTTAGTCTGCCCGATACGATGGGCGCGTTGTATGGCCTGCAGCTCTGCTGCCGGATTCCACCAAGGGTCCATTACAAAGATGTGATTGGCCACCTGAAGATTTAGCCCCTCGCCACCAGCCTTTAAACTGATTAACAGCACCTTGAACTCGCTGTCTGCATTGAACCTCGTAAGGAGATTAACCCTCGCCTGCAACGACAAAGAGCCCACCAGGCGACCACAATCAAAGCCAGCTTTCCGCAGGCGCCACTCAACAATCTCCAGGAAGCTAGTGAACCTGTATCACGACCCACCCAAGCCCCCCACTGTGAGAATACCAGAAATTTTGACTCGGGGTCGGAAGAAAGTGCTAGATCCATCTCCTGTAGAAGAGCCTCAATCTTAGTGCTGGACTGGAACAGCCCTGTGTCGATCTTGGAGAGGATGCTGGACGCTTTCGTTGAGCATTTCTCGGGCTCTGATGTGGCGCTGAAGTCCACGGTCAAAGGTATCATACAGGCGGGACAACATGCTGGACCCTGCCCAGGAAACGAGGTCAAATACTCCTGAACGCAGCTCTGATGAAATACATGGTCACAGTCCTTAGCGTAAGCTGCTTGACTGGCCACGCTTTCCAAGCAGATAGTGCATACACCAACTCCTCCCATGAGGCGAGATGAGCTTGGAATCTGCGAGCCCTGCACGCCATTTGGTCCAACAATGGAGTTCGCGTGCACAATCAGGTAGGGATGGTTGACTGCCTGCCGCAGCCGTATCAGTAAGTCAAAGATGTGTGCATAGTTATGCAAAATCGTTCCGGAGTCGGCGTAGGTGTTAAACTGTATCTCTGACTGCCTATATAGCGCCTGGTAGAAGTCCTGCTCCTCCTCGGACAACTCATCCCGCCGGATAACCACTTCCAAAGGCTGCAACTCCAGGTCAGCTTTCCGTTCCTCCTTTGTACGTCGGAGCAGAATCTTCCGAAGGACATCATTCTTTAGGATGTCGAATGCTTGGCGACCTGCGCCCACATACCCCAAGTTCTTGATGGGGTTAGCCACTGTTTTGTTGAAGTAGGAGTAATGCTTGGGTAGTGTGTGGTGACACGTTGAGCATTTCTTGTCTTTGCCTATCTGCCATTCGATCAGCTTGCATGAACAGCCGGCGTAGGAACAGAAATAATAACCAAAAGGATCGAATCGGAGAAATCGTAGAAGGCTCTGCAACTCTCCCACTCTGTTCTGAATTGGTGTACCTGACAGACACCACCGTGTGCCTCTACATGGCAAGGCATAAATGGCCTTCGTTCGTGAAGCCGTTTTCGACTTGATGTGATGCGCTTCGTCAAGCACAACTCTCCCCCAAACTTTAGTATGCAACGGGGAGTCTCGCATGTCAACTCCTTGCCATTCGGCAACCTCTGAGGCCTCGGTGGTGTCCGGAGAAGGCTCCTGCTTGCCTTTCTTTCCCTTCTTCTTGGAAGAAGACGCCACGCCCTGGCTCAGGACAATTTCACAGACGTCGCTCTCACGTCCGAGGATTTTCTCAAGTCGTTGCACTAGGGTGGCTTTCCGTCCTGTCACGGCCGATTTGGCCTCCATAAGAGCGCTTTTCAGCTCGCTGCAGGTCAACGAGTTCAAGTCAGGTGGCAACGTCGCAGACAAAGCCTCAACTCGAGCCTTGTCGCCCTCTTCTTCCTCGGGAGCCACCTTCGAACCACGAAACCAGGGGATTCGTGCCTCTTCCAAAGGTCGACCAGCGTCCTTGATAATGGCTTTCAGGGTGTTAGCAATCGTAGGTGTTCGGGCAACCTCAGTGTCAGAGTCACCCCCAAGGTCAACTGTCTCTCCAGTGAGGTTGGTTACCGCCGTGGCCGTTGCCTTGCGCTTAGTAAGCTTCTGCTTCTGTGTGCGCTCTGCCTCCGGCCCGCAGAAGTACTTCTGATGGACCCACAGCTTATCAGGGAAAAACTTTCGACCGCAGTACACACACTGAGCCTTTTGGCGATCCACACAAACCCTGTAGTCAACCTCGATTGTGGAGTATGTAGTGATAATGATGTCAGCTTTGGACAACTCATCCAGCAGGTTGAAACGTAATGGGCCGTGGTATATTAAGATGCGAAACGTATCTGGTAGACTAAATCGTTCGATTTCTGTCTTCCATTGCATTACAGCCGCCAGGGGAGCCACTATGAGTGTAGCGCAGGGTGCCAACAGCTTCTGCTCTGCATTAGATAGATCAGGCGGCCAAGGAAATGGTGGCAATTCTTCCCCTACACCCGTTTCGTCGACCTCCTGCTTCGGCTGGATGTCGTCTTGATCGACGCGGGACTCGGGAGTGTTTGGGCACGTAGGAGCTTCGGTATCCTGCTTTGGTGGGTCTTCGTCATCAAGATCCTCCCACTTGGCCTCCACTTCGGCAAGACGCTGCAGAGGCGAAGACTCGGCGAGCGGAAGTCTATTTGTCATGAGTAGAGCAATAGTTTGGATCGTCTTCCCCATTCCCATCTCATCGGCCAGCACTCCTCCACGCGTAGAAGACGCCTCCTGGGCCCGCATCCAGGCCAACCCTTCTTCTTGGAAAGGCAGCAGCCTCGTAACCATAGCAGCAGGTGTAGGAAGCCTCGCCGGAACCTCCTCCTTCACCAACAGAGTTGAGAGTGGTTGTTCGACCTCCGGTTCCGGACCCATGATTGCAGCCATGACTTCGGCCTTGCCGATCGGCTCCAGGTCTTTGAACCCCAACAGTCGGTCACGAAGACCTATGTACAATTTCAAAACGCACGTCTTCATAACGTGGGCAGAGGCCTCTTCGTAAGGTGTGATAGCTGCAGATTCCTCCTTTGGGTGTTTCTTCCTTCGTTTTGTTTTCGGTTCGAAGCCTTCATTCTGAAGTAACTTTAAAATAACTGGCCCTCTGAACACCGTCCTTTCTTGAGCCCCCTCCCCCTCCACATCCAGCCAGCCCCGCAAATCCCGTCCGGCACAACTGGCATGACGCCAACGCGCGATGGCTCCCCAGTCTCCTCGGGAGTCCTCCGCTGCGATCCCTACGCGAACGGCACCCTTTGCGATTTTATCACCACAGGTTCGACAGGCAGCGAGGCCGCTAGGGGCAGTCGCCACGACAACTGGCGTCAGAACCAGAGACCGGTCAGGGTGCATAGCGGCAAAGGCTGCCCTATGTTCACCCAGTACCCACGCTGACCCCAACCCCTTACAATCCACATCAACGTAAACGTCTGTAAGGAAGGGAGGAGAGCGGTCTGCGGTCAGGGCCTTTTCAAGATCAAACTCACACATCTGGAATTTATGGATTATGGACGATTCTGTCGCGAGCACAAACCTCGCTGTATGGACACCACAGGAGAAGAAGTCATGCGTGAACAAGCTACTGGTGCGTCCGTGGTGAAAACTTCACTCAGGGGGCATCTGAGTCTATGCGCAACACCAAAAGCTGGCGGAAATGGGAGGGGATGGTGGTCCTCCGCGATTTTCCACAGTTCATCGTGGATCACCAGATTACCTTTATGCGGCGGTTCCGGAGGGGAGTTCCACAGGACTTTCGATGGACCGTATGGAAGGCAGCTCTGCAGTGGGAGGTCATGCGAGACAGGGTCGGTATCCCCTATCCCGATCTGATCGGCGCGACCAACAAGTTCTCCGAACTCATCACCATCGACGCACCACGGACTTTTCCTGAGATCGCGTGTTTTGACGCTGAGGCAGAGCACGAGATTTACAACATCTTGGTGAGTCACTGGTCGCTTGTTCACAGAACGCCTTTGCCAACCTGCATCCAGAAGTGGGCTACTGCCAGGGAATGAACTTCGTCGCGGCGATGGTAGTGCTGGTTTCGGGGCTGGACCCTGCCGAGGAGGAGGCTGCCTTTTGGGTGTTCACGTGCTTGATGGTCATTTACGACCTGAGAGGCTTTTATGTGGAGCAGTTTCCACTTCTGAAGGAGTACCTTTACGCCTTCAACGAGATGGCCCGAGATGAGATTCCCGACATCTACTCTCATTTCAAGAACGAAGACATTCAACCCCCAGTGTACTTGCACCACTGGTTCTTCTCACTGTTTGTGACGGCCTTGCCCCTGCAGACCGTAGGCGTTATTTGGGACTGTTTGATCTGTGAGGGGCTCTTCAACCTCATTCCTTTGTCTATTGCCATACTGAAGGTAGGTGTGCATGGATAGTTCCCACCCAGATTATGAGGAAACCCCTGCTACAGCTTAGATTTGAGCGCATTGTCAAGTGCCTAAGGAGCCTAAGACAGACTCCCGCTGTGGTGGATGGTTCCAAGATAGGCAGACTCATCGTGCTAGAGTCCTCAACCATCAAGGTACCTCTCGAACTCATTGAGAGGATATCACCCTGCTTCGACGCGAAGGACGTGATCGCCTTTCCTTTGCGTGATTCCTCACAGTGAGGTTTATTTTTGATATGACGCTTCTATTGTTCCTGTGTGATGGAATCATTTCCTGTGTGATGGAATCATTTCCAAGTGGTAAATTTTCATTGGGGCCATTCGATGGGAAACTGTTCCACGAATCGAGAAAAAACGTCGAACTTTGCCGCTGGCCAAACCTGAGTCAGCGCCCCCTTCAATGGTAGCTGCTGCAGGTGGTCAGCCACCATCGTCAACTCCGCCGTGTCCAAGACGTTGTGACCGAACACCCCTGCGCATCCTGCCACTCGCTGACACCATCGCTTGAGTCTGTGTTTGTTAAGCGCATGCCCCTCACGCGAGAATCTTCTCAGATGTTGTCTCAGGACACTCGACGCGGTCCAAGGGACCACCCAGGTCAATGCCCAACATGCAACCCTCCAGCAGACTGGGAAAGATGCCAACGCCGCTTCCTAGGCGGAGGTAGCTGTGCGTTGCGTAGGGCGTGTGGTAGAATTCCTCATGTATTCGGCCAGTCACGACCATGTTCACCAGCAGCACCTGCAGACTGAATACTGACGAAGCAGCTGCTCACTTTTCAAGGTTCAAAGCGATTCCATCTGCGAGCCATTTCTTCGGTTTCAGGGTCCGCTTCCAATTGGTGGCCAGTTGGAGCGTCGTGCTCTATAAGTCAAGCCCTTCCAACCCACTCTGGTGTCTTGTTCGGCGTCGCGCTTGAGAAGAGCCTCGAGGCTTTCGAGGTCCTCGGTTGTGAGAAGGCACTCTTGAGGTTCTCGTGGATTCCTGCAGTTGTCGCAAACACTGCAAGTAGGCTCAGGGTCACCAAAGTACTTCGACACCAGTACTCGTCGGCATTTGTCAGTGGTGCAGAAGCGAGCACATTGATATAGCTCATCAAGCCCGCTCTTTTCCCAGTACACCATGCATGAGTGGCGACTCACATCTCCTGGCCTATACATCACCACGCAGTCAGCAGGCAGCCCATCACGCCCAGCTCGGCCACTCTCTTGGTAGAAATTGGATATGGACTTTGGAAGGCCCATGTGAATCACGAATCTTACGTCGCCCTTGTGAATGCCCATGCCAAAGGCAGTGGTGGCGACGACGACCTGCAGCCTGTGATCAGACCACTGTTCATAGATCGAATTTCTAGAGGAGGCTGTGATGGAGGTGGGAACATGAAAAATAAGAAAGTAAACACAATGAAAAAACATACCATCCAAGTCGCCATGGTAGTATCCCGAGGCTACTCCACTACTGTTGAGAAGGTCTGCGACTGTTTCAGAATCTTTCCGAGTTCTGGGAAAAATAAACGGTGCCCGAAGAGCTCACTCACATGCAGTAAACCACTCCCGAATGCCCTGGCCGCCCTTTAATGAAGGTCGCCAACCACTCCACCGACCCTTGTAGGGTCTTGGGACGCCACACAACTCGGTAATGCAAGTTGTGCCTGACGACATGGGATTTGAAAACAAGTGACTTCTGGATTCCCAGGACCGTTTGGAGGTCCTTGAGGACCGCCGGTGTTGCCGTCGCGGTCATGGCCAATATTGGGCATCGAAAGTGCTTCTTGAGGAGTGTAAGTCTAGCGTAGTCCGGCCGGAAGCTGTGGCCCCACTTGCTAACACAGTGGGCCTCGTCCACTGCAAGCAGACCGAGGTGGCCGGCGTCGTGAATCTTCTCAAGCACACTGAGAAGGAGTTTGCTCTTCGCCACTCGTTCAGGAGTGACAAACAGCAGCTGCAGTTCCGGATTCCCAACTGCCGCCTTTAGTTGCTGTCTTACGCTCGTCTGTCGCTGTCGAGAGCACTGCCCGCTCAGGTATTCAGCCGCTAGGCCGTGAGCTTTCAGCATCGAAACCTGATCCACCATCAGGGACACCAATGGAGACACCACCACTGTCAACTTGCCCAATATGATGGTAGGAAGCACCACGCACAGGGTTTTGCCCCCTCCAGTTGGCATCACCAAGCTTACATCGAATCCATTGAGTATCGCAGTACAGGCCTCCTTTTGGTTCTCTCTGAAACTGACAACGCCGAAGTACTTTCTAGCCACGGCATCCAGCTCGCAGGCAAAACGGTCATCTGATTGTATGACTTCCCGAGCCTGCAAGGCCGTGAGGTCGTCTAATTTGCTGCGAACACGTTCCCTCGACGCCATGACCAACCGCAACTCGTGCTTCAGTTCTAGAATACTGCCTTCCAAGACGCGCTTCCGATCGTCAAGTGCTTCCGCTTCTTCCTCTAGCGCCGAAATTCCACACATTGCGACCTACTTCGTCTTCGGAGTCAACGACATCACGACGAACTGAAGCAACTGTTTCCTAATATTTTCAGATGAGACAACTGTTAACACCAGCGTTCTTGTTTGATTGTCTTCACCAGGGGAGGCTGTGTCACAGCAGCATCATCGCTCACTTTGGCGTTGGGGGGTAGATTCAAAGCTTTGGTGACGCACTGCAACAATCCCGACGAGGAACTCATCACGATGCCGTCTGATATTCGCCCAGTAAGTCCTGTGGTTGAGGGGTTTACCTCCACTACCAACGCACCAGCATTTGAAGCTGCATATGGCAGCGCATTCGCTGGGCTGACAGACGCAGACGTACCAACGACCAGCAGGAGATCACACCTCCTCACGGCCTCTTTTGCCGCTCTCGCCGCCCCAGACGGAATGGGATCTCCGAACAACACCACATCAGGTTTCAGAATTCGAGCACAAGTAGGGCACTGCTAATGGAGAGTGCCCTGAGCTCACTGTGGGGTAGTGGCCTGTCTGTCTGATCGTTTTCTTCGAGACGTCCTCCCTGTAACCGCATCGCTTGCAGAACGCCTGCCTTATGTTTCCGTGGTACTCAACCACGTTAACTGAGCCCGAGTCTTGATGAAGGTTGTCGATGTTCTGCGTGACGATAGACTTCAATTTGCCCGCTCGTTGAAGCTGGGTGAGTGCTTCATGCCCGGGATTCGGCACAGGATCTACTGTCTTCGTGACATCACGGATCATGTCCCAGATGGCAGTTGGCTTCCGAGAGAACCCCAAAGTTGTGGCCACATCCACTACGTTGTGCCGCCGGTATATGCCGTCTGACGAGTCACGAAAGGTGGGAATGCCAGATTCTTTGGAGACGCCAGCGCCAGTCAAGGCGCATACCTCCCTGTGTTCGGTTGCCCAGCGGTGCACCTGCTACTCGCGATGATCGCAGCCAAATCGTCCCAGGAAAGGGTTACGGTGTCACGTCTTTCAAACCAACTGAAGGCGCTACCCATTTTTGAGTTTTCGAGGACCTACACATTTCGGCAACTGAAACTCCGCAGTCTACGCAGTCCAAGGCGGTTTGTCCGCAGCTACGAGCTCACTGGCGCTTTCTACGAAAAGCTATAATATGGCTTCGACCCCAACATTCGGTCCGGTCTCACCCACCGGCAACTTTGCCCCCATGGCTGATTTATCTCCCGCTGCGGCTCATACTAAGACCGAGCCTACCCCCAACGCCTCACCTCCAGTCAACCTATCAGACCGCCCTCGGCCTAAACGTGGCTCTCCCTTGATGGATATCATACAGCAGAGTTCGGGGGGAGATCTCAAGTACATCTGCCGCAGTTTCGAAAGCGCAGCCGACGGCGGAGCCTCTCCAAGGCGATTGCAGGCTGTCCCAGGGGCCTCTCCTTTGACAGGCTCCTCCACTACGGCAGCGGCCTCACCTAGATTATTGGTCCCTTCACCAAGGGCCTCACCGAGGACTTCGGTCCCTTTAGCGACCTCTACTACGGCAGCCGCCTCGCCTAGGGTATTGGTCCCTTTACCAGGGACCTCACCTGCAACAGGATTCTCACCGGCGATGACCCCTGAGAAATTCGCAGAGGATTGTCGAAAACAAAATGACGTTCTGCCACTGGCTCCTTTTTCTTTATCCGAGACTCTGGGAGCCAATCCTCTGGGCCCGTCGTTAACTCAAGGCCATGCTCAAGGGGCTGCGCCTGGACACACCAATTGCCCTTCCTCGCAGATGGTGTCGTCTAAAATGGTGACCTTGCAAGCTGATCCGTTCGTAGCCCCTGCAGCCCGTAGTTCTGTTCGCTACACCCGAACAGAGACTATTGAGCCCTCTCAAATCAAGATGCAGGCCGCCTCTCCTTTGATGCAGTTCAGCTCTCCGACTCCACAGGCCGCCTCTCCTTTGGTGCAGTTCAGCTCTCCGACTCTACAGTCTACGTCCACTATGTTCCAGACGATCCGGCCTCTCTCAGAAACCACCCGGATGCCACCAGACACAGCCCAGGGGGCCGGACCGGCGGTTGCGTCCAGCAGCAGACTCCTCACCGAGCTACGGGAGCGTCGAATCAACTTTGTTCAAAACGCCACTTCTAACTGCAAAGGCGATCTCTGGGAAGCCTTCCTAGAATCTCTCCACTCCGACGTTTCCAATTTCGCACCGCCGGCCAGCAAGGAAGGTGCCCGGCACATCTTTCCGCCTCCTGCAATGTGGGAAGCCTGGGAACGAGATCTTCTGTCGCATATGGATCTGTCGAAGATTCCCACTGACAAGCGCGGGCATTTCGGCGTGGTTCCCTGTATCCAGCGGGAGGCCCTTCGATTCCTCTACGGCTGCGGCCTCAAGGTAGAGACAGCGCAGCAGGCAATGGAAGCCCAGACCCTTTGGCGGAACCGCCACTTGCCATTCAGATGGTCTGAGTTGAAGCGTCCCATCTCCTCCGGTGCCGCTTACATCTCAGGAGCAGACCGATTTCTCCGCCCTATCCTCGTACTCCGGTTAAACCGTCTGCGAGCTGTCAAAGCACAGCTCGCGGTGCAATCAGTCACTGAAATGTACTTCTGCTTCTGGATAGACGTATGTCGCTCCTTTTTACTACACGACGAGAAGATAAGTCAGATCAACGTGGTCATCGACGCTGCGGGTGTCGACTACCCTTTTGTCCAGAATGTCATTCAATCGTTAATCAACGTGTGTCGGCTCTACCCTATGCTCTTCTCCAAGGTTCACGTAGTCAACTGGAAGGATTTGCCTGTGCCGAAGAGTCTGACCCAAAAGGCCTTGCAGAGTGCGCTCTGTGAGATGGGCCTCGAAGACGTATGTGTGTTCGATGAGCTCCAGGATCTGCCTGTGTCAGCGTTGGAGACTGACCTCGGTGGATCACGACCGGTTATGCAGAACTTCAAATCTTTGCGACGACTACTGGCTCCTCTCCTCGTGTCCTCCAGGTCTTGGGCAGAAAAGAACTATAAGGCCCTCGGGAGTCTAGACCAGTCGGTGACCTGCAATGATGACACTATGATGAGCTTTCGGACCGTTGCAGACACCTACCGACCTTCGGGCTCTCGAACCTGTCAGGAAGATTCTCAGAATCGACGGTCTGGACGCTCCCACAGATCTGTGTCTCAGAGTCGGAGATCTCAGCAATCCCACAGATCTGTGTCGACTCGGAGATCTCAGCAATCCCACAGATCTGAATCTCAGAGTCGGAGATCTCAGCAATCCCACAGATCTGTGTCTCAGAGGCGGAGATCTCGTTGGTCTGGGTCCAGTCATCAGGACACCCGCGAAGGCCCATTGATCCCGCCGGCCATGGCATCCTGGGAACCCCCGGTCAACGCAATCTGTAGCCACTCAGGTCGGCATATCTTTTCCATCCCAGCGACCTGGTCTCCAGAAGAACAGCGTGCCGTCCAGGATTTGGCATTTGCTCTGCCCGAAAACCTACCTCCAACAATCTACGATGACGAGGCTCACATGCTACGGGTTCTCTATGGGTGCGACTTCGACACCACCATCGCGGTTCAGGATATAGAGGAGGCTGCTCAACACTGCCGACGACGGCTGGCAGTCACGGAGGATCACGATATGAAAGTCAAAGCGACTTGCGGCGCTGTCTACTTTCACGGCCGGGATAAACGGCTGCGTCCAGTGCTAGTCGTAAACGCAGCTCGTCTCAAGGCGGCAACGATCACTGTCAACGACCTTTGCCATATTTTTGACTACTGGATCATGTTCGCCATTGATTACCTCTTCGTACCGGGGAAAGTTGAGCAGCTCGTTTGCTTAGTTGACATGAGTGGCGCCGGCGTCTTCGACATCCCGCTTTTGAAGCTGCCTCGGCTGCTCACCCACCTTCGACGACTCTATCATAGCCGCCTACGAAAAGTTATCGTCGTAAACCACACGCGTATGGTGCGCTCCATGTGGGGACCGCTGTCTAATTCTCTGACAGCCATGGAACTTGAGCGGGTATCAATCGTGAAGGAGCGGCCGGAAGAGGTCCTGCTGAGCCACATTCCTGAGGATCAATTAGAGCGAAGACTCGGCGGAAGAGCAAAAAATCTTAAGGCAGGATTCCGGATGCCGCCTTTCGTTTCGATTTCGTAATCATGTGGTTGACTATTAACTCCGGCTCTCACTATTCCACGTCACCCCACACATGAGTCACCCCAATAACACATGAGTCACCCCACGCAGTGACCCGAAAGTAGCATTTACTTTGCGGAAACCATGGTGATGCATAAGATGAGAGCTTCGTCTTATCTACGTCGCACCATCAGTGAGCCCTTCTCACGAAGACGGCTGTCGACTCTCCTCAGTCTCCCCCCCAGAGCTGAATTGCAGGAGGGACTCATGCAACCGCCAGCGTCGGAATTGCCGGCATATATACCTACCTACACCTCCTACACTGACCTTCTTGGGCTAAAACAAATCCTAAGCCACTGGTTGTACCTTTTGCTCGTGTTCGTGCCCATTGGCCTGGCTAGCGGTCACCTGCAATGGGGAGATTCAATCACGTTCTGGACCAATTTTATCGCGATGGTGCCGTTAGCGGCCCTCCTTGGCACTCTCACTGAAGAATTGGCCATTCACACTGGCGACCTTGTTGGGGGACTGGTCAATGCCACATTTGGGAACGCCGTGGAGATGATCATCACTGTACAGACCCTTCGGGCAGGCCTCATTGATGTTGTTCAGGGCACGCTGTTGGGGTCCATCCTCTCCAATTTGCTGCTTGTTTTGGGTATGTCCTTCTTTGCTGGAGGGATGTACCATTACGTTCAAAAGTTTAACGCGCAGGGAGCTACTTGTTCCACATCTCTGTTGATGCTCGCGTCCTTCGCCTTCATTACCCCTACAGTCGCGTCGATTCACAACCCCAACCCTGAGGACATCCTGAAGATTTCAAGGTACACTGCCCTTTTGATCGCGGTTACCTACGTGCTCTTCCTTTTCTTCCAGCTCTACACCCACCTGCAGCTGTTCAAGGACGAGAGCAACGAGACCCCTGGCAGGTCTGATAGCGGGAGCTTTCGTTCCTTTGAGGGCGAAGAGGTGGCAGCGATATCCCTTTGGACCTCGATTATCGGCCTTCTGGTTGTAACTCTCATGGTGGCCACGCAATCAGATCAGCTGGTCGGGTCCATCAATGGCGTATCCCAAAGCAGCGGCATGAACCAGAATTTTATTGGGATCATCCTTCTTCCCATCGTTGGCAATGCTGCAGAGCATGTTACTGCGGTGACCGTCGCCATCAAGAATAAGCCAGACTTGACAATGGGCGTCGCCGTCGGCTCATCCACTCAGATCGCAATGTTCATGGTTCCCTTTGCCGTCCTCGTTGGCTGGGGCATGAACGTTCCAATGACGCTGGCATTCTCCTCTGTCTCCGCCACTGTGTTGGCATTCTCCACACTTATCGTAATCGGAATCGTACAAGACGGAGAATCCAATTGGCTTGAAGGCGTCATGCTTATCGTGGCCTACTTCATCGTGGCGATTGTGTTCTGGTTCGATTCGGGTAGCAGCTCTACGCTCACTTCCGCTGTGTCCGGGCAGCTCTGATGTATTTTTTACCGGATCTTCGTTCCTATTCCGGCTGCAAGCAAGCTCATGAGTGTACACTAACAACCGCTAAGAGAATGTCTGAGCTGTCTAGTCTCCTCGTAGGTGGTAATCTTCACTAACAACCGCTGAGAGAATGTATGCGCGGTCTAGTCTCCTCGCAGGTAGTAATCTTCACAAGGAGACAGGACAGACGCAGCTGTCTGCTGTCTATTCTCCTCTCAAAAAAATCGTTAAAGAATGTTTTCCTCCATCCATAGAACCGTTGCTCGCGCGAGGGGCGCAACGATGACAATAAACCAGAGGAGGAGGCCTATGTGAACGCCATTCGTTGTGTAGCAGCGGTCGTTTTCCCATATGTTTGTCGGATCCTTCAAGATGACAATCTTCCGCAGGACATGCCGCGCTGTGAATGACAGAAAGACGGACAGGTACGAGGCCGACAGCATCACACACCTGAAACGAGTACGTGGCCACACCCACAAGAGAAGATTTCCCAGGATGCCAGGGTACCACCACCAAGGAAACCCGCTGACCGCTTCATACACCTCTGATACTATGGCGAGCGGAAACCCGTATCGCTGCCGACCGCACCTGTGGTCGTTCCTCGCGCAAGTGTGGAAGCAAGCACACTTGTGCTGGCTCTGGAATCTCATAGGGAGGAACCGGCGATCGCCACAGGGGTCGTGTAGCCTACAGGCCAGGCGAATGTTCTGCATCTTGTCAAGCAGACTTCTGTGCTTGTCAGGCCGGTTCGGCCTGTTGTTTGGAACAATCTCTTGCGAGAGGCCCGCGCGACACCGGTTGCAGCCTGAACATCCAACACAGTAGTACGGTGGAGCCAATTGCCCGAGGTCAGCAATGCCAACAATGGAGTCTTTTAACTTTGGCGAAGGAGTGAAGCCCCGCAAAGGGTTGCACGTTCTCGGCCTTGGGGTGGGGAGGGCCTTCGAACAGCCCACCAGAGGCAGAGTGAGGCAGGCGAGATGAGCTCCCAGTGCTCCAGACGTGTATCTTGTGCGCATCAAAATGGAATTTAATGCATGACTTGAATCATCTTTTATGTCGCAATCTATTCGTAGAAATCTACTTCGAAACGAAGTAGCAATCCATTATATGGTAAGTTACCATGAAAAGCATACCATAAAAACATTATGTAGTAAGTTACCATGAAAAGCGTACCATAAAACATTATTTGGTAAGTTACCATGAAAAGCATGAACAAATCTACGTTGATCCCATTCTCTGTGTCCGCCGCTGGGAGAATTTGTGAGCTGTCGAGGTTAATCTTTAGTAACAACCGTAGCTGTCAAGTTCATTAATCTCCTTGTCAAATTCATCACAGAATGTTTTTCTCCATCCACACAACCAGTGCACACACGAGGGGCGCAATGATGACAATGAACCAGCATAGGAGGCCTATGTGAATGCCATTCGTTGTGTACCATTCGTCAATTTTCCCAATGTTTGTCGGATCCTTTATGATGACAATCTTCCGCTTGATATGCCGCAGCATGAACGACAGAAAGACAGAAATATACGAGGCAATCAGCATCGCACTCCGGAAAGGAGTAAGCGGCCACAACCACATGCAAATATTACCCAGGATGCCAACGTAACACCACCAAGGAAACGCGCTCACCGCTTCACGCACCTCTGATACCATGGCGAGCGGAAACCCGTATCGCTGCCGACCGCACCTGTGGTCGTCCCTCGCGCAGGTGTGGAAGCAAGCACACTTGTGCTGGCTCTGGAATCTCATAGGGAGGAGCGGGTGGCAGGCATCGGGGTCGTGTAGCCTACAGGCCAGGCGAATGTTCTGCATCTTGTCAAGCAGACTTCTGTGCTGGTTCGGCTTGTTGTTTGGAACAATCTCTTGCGAGAGGCCCGCGCGACACCGGTTGCAGCCTGAACATCCAACACAGTAGTACGGTGGAGCCAATTGCCCGAGGTCAGCAATGCCAACAATGGAGTCTTTTAACTTTGGTGTAACGCCCCGCAAAGGCTTGCCGAAACTACGTTTCGCATACGTTCTCGGCCTTGGAGCGGAGACGAGGGCCTTCGAACAACCCGACAGAGGCAGAGTGAGGCAGGCGAGATGAGCTCTAAGCGTTCCAGACGCGCATCTTGTGCGCATCAAAATGGAATTTAATGCATGACTTGAATCATCTTTGACTTTAGAAATCTATGTTCATCCCTCTTTTGCAAATCAATTCTCAGTAGAATTCCACTAAAACATTCTATGGAAAGTTACCATGAAAAGCATGAAGTACCCACTAGAAACCGAAGAAGTACCACTCCCGCTGCGGTCGAATTAGGGCGACAGGCGGTGTTAGCCGTTCCCGGTGAAGCAGAGGTCGAGCCATCTCAGACTCCAGCTTCGGTAGAGGCTCCGCCGCCCTGGCGGGTCTATGTTTTCTGAGCCTCTTGTGGTTCTTTCTCCGTTTCACGGGGAAGTAGTTCAGAGTTTCTCTCTGAACGTCGGCTTCCAGAAGCGCAGGTCTCTCAAAGTCACCCTCTTCAATAAGCACAGGACTTCGGTAAAATGTAGGCGGCGAGGGCGCCAGAGAGTCCACTGGGGCCGGCCTGAAGAACACAGAGCTTCCCACACCGTCGCTTAAAAATGGTGGAGTCTCCTCCACGGCAGAGGCACCCAGACCCCTGCAAAAAATCATCAGCATTCTCAAAGCCCTCATTGAAGTCATTACGAACTAAAATTGATAATTGATATGGTGTTCCAAACATCTCACGTGGCATGTCTTGGTGCGGGGTAAGCTAGCGCTACAGCTCACATAGGTACGTTGGAGGACCAACAATGGCCGTTCTGGCAGACAAGTGTCGAGACGTGGAGGTGACGGTGTGTGATCTGAATGAGGCGCGGGTCGCGGCGTGGAACTCGAATTCCCTGCCTGTATACGAACCAGGATTGGAGGAGATCGTCTTTGATCGGAGAGGAAAGAATCTGTTCTTCACTACGGATCTTCAACGGACAATCGAGACGTGCGATGTAATCTTTATTTCGGTGAACACGCCGACAAAGACTTCTGGATTCGGCGCAGGACAAGCGGCTGATCTGTCATATTACGAGTCTGCTGCTCGTTCCATCGCTAAGCATTCCAGGTCATCCAAGATTATCATCGAGAAGTCCACAGTACCAGTGCGGACAGCCGCTATGCTCACCGTTATCCTGGCGACATCCACAGCGAATGTGGATTTCGTGGTGCTAAACAGCCCCGAGTTCCTTGCTGAGGGAACGGCTATCAGAGATCTAGAGTTTCCTGACCGAGTTCTTATTGGCGGGCCTGATGACGACCCGAAGGGTCAAGAGGCCATTGCCGCCGTGAAGTCTCTGTACAGCCGTTGGGTCCCGTCAGAGAGAATACTCACCACCAACCTATGGTCTTCAGAGATGGCCAAACTCGTGGCCAACTCATTTCTGGGTCAGAGAATATCGTCGATCAACAGCATCAGCGCTCTGTGCGAAGTGGTTGGGGCTGACGTTCGTGAAGTGGCGAAAAGCATTGGAGCCGACCACCGAATAGGCAGTGCATTCCTTAACGCTTCTGTGGGATTTGGCGGCTCCTGCTTTCAGAAGGACATTTGCAATTTGGTGTACATCTGCCGCTCCTTAAATTTGCCAGAGGTGGCTGCCTACTGGGAACAGGTAATTGAAATTAACAACTGGCAGAAGCGCAGGTTCTCTCGTAACATCATCAAGACTCTATTCGGCACTGTGACTCTAAAGGAGATCTGCGTTCTCGGCTTTGCATTTAAGAAGGATACCAGTGACGTTCGCGAAACGCCAGCCATCGACGTTTGCGCCCATCTAATGAAGGATGGGGCCATCGTAAATGTGTACGACCCTAAGGTAACGCGTGAAGCTGCTATCATCGAATTCGAGTATCACGGCTACTCCTTTAACTGGGACCGACAACTAATCTTCCACGATAAGCCCTCTGACGCTATTCGAGGTACCCATGCAATCGTCGTCGTTACGGAGTGGGATGAATTTAATGGCTACGACTATTCTGCAGCCTTCGAATCTATGTCGCATCCTGCCTTCATTTTCGATGGGAGGAATATCCTTGACCACGAAGCATTGTTTAAGATAGGATTTGAAGTATTCGGTGTTGGGGTCCGTCAGTGGCGCTATAACGAGGTGGAGAAGCAATCAGGCGTTTGTTCATTGAGTGGCTAACCTCGAGAAGTGATTCGTGCATGTGCAACTTCATACGCGTCTTGAATTCTTAGACATTCATTGACCTTGGACAAATTCTCACTCCTAAACCACGAACCTAACTGAAAGTGCGAGCACCCGAGGCCCACGGCCAGCTCCGCTGCGAAAGTCTCTTCAGTGCATGATCGTCCGACTTCAACCCCCACAGGGATGTGATTGGATGCTGCCACTTGAGCAATAAAAATGAAATCTGATACCGTGTTCATGACATCGGTTTGAAGCACCGAGGTGACTCCAGATAGAGTTCCGACTCGATCACGATCTAGATCCGTGGAAGATAACTTCGCACATATTTCAACTCTGCCGGGAAGAGCCCTCCGCTGTGTGATTCTCCACCGATGACCTCACCAGCTCAGCAGTCTGTACCCGCTGAAATAGACCTGGGGAGAGCTCTAGACATCCTAGCTCCGGAGTGGTTTCACACCATGGTCTTACCACCTCGGCCAGTTCTCCAGTGAGATCTTCGCCGTCTGGTACAGGTCCAGCAGCCATATGCACACAGAGTCGGCAGCTAGGAGCCAGTATGCCAGCGCAGATGTCCAAGCACTCCGCCAAATCCAAACTCAGAGGGTATGTGCCTCTTTCGTCCACGCCGATTGCCAGCCCCTTCTTCGACAGTTGCGACTTCAACCGCAGTGCAGTGGTCGCGATAAGATTAGCGGCCACGCTGGCTTTGGTTGTAGGGGCCGTAACAGAGATCGCTCTCCAGAAGAACCTCCCAGTCTGATTTCTATTGGAGACGAGACCGGCGCGGAGGTTAGGCATGACTAATTGACTCGTCAGCGGCCCTTTTAAGTGGGAGATGTACTGGTAGAGGGGCAGCTTGGTCGTTGCGGCACCTGCCCGAGCAACAGCCACTGATGTGGCCATTAGAATCGGGTAAATCACGTCTTTGGCCTCCAAAGGTTCCAAGTCGACAAGGCGGTCGTCAATGGACTCCTGCTGCAGAGCGTTCATCCCGCTGATTGACTTAGATATAGTTTCAACTGCGAGATGGATTACAGCCTCCAAGTCTGTTCGTGGTTCCGCATTGATGGAGGAACTCGCGACTACAGCCCTGCGTTCCTCATGCCAAGTTGACTCACCTGAACGTGCCCTGATTCGTTTGGAGATCCACCTCCATAGCTAGCTTTCCTGAGGAGTCTGTGAGCTGCTCCCTGCCTTCTCACTCGTCAAGGGTCGAGCACGAATCCCTAGAATGGTCGTCGTCATCAAAAACACGAATTAAATTCGTCTTCCTAAAGTAAACTGTTAAATATTTACCATGACGTGTAGTGTTGTTGCCAAAAGAGCCCCAGGTTTCATTGTGCCCTATAGGTTACTTTTGCGAGCTGCTCTACGGTCTCATATTAAACCCGCCACTTCGCAGAAGATTATCGTACTTGACTGGGACGACACCCTGCTGTGTACGTGGTACTTGGAGTCGGTCATCTCCGACGTGCGCGACGAGAACGCGCTGGCTACTGCAGACGCCAAGTTATTATCCGACCTTTCAGAGCTGGAGGAGACCGCAGTGGAGCTTGTTAGCGCGGCGGCACGTCAAGGAGACGTGTATGTCGTCACCAACTCTGCTTGCAAGTGGGTAGAGTTTTCTGCTCGCGTCTACATGCCGAGAATGCAGGCCATATTAGCGAAGTAAGGCACCCCATATCATCACAATAGTCTCCATATCGTGTCAGCTCGTGAACGATACTCTGCGGCTTATCCAAGAAGGGCATCAGCCTGGAAGGTCGCTGCGTTCCAGGAAATAGCCTCCGACTTTCCATCGGGCATCACAACTCATGCCATCGTTATTGGTGACGGATCTCATGAGATGTCAGCGGCTTCGGAGTTCAGCAACCTCTTCGACCACGTCAAAATCAAAACAGTCAAGCTAAAAAGGCACCCCTCCTGTACACAGTTGGCTTCCGAGCTCCGGACAGTACTCAACAAGTTGCCGTGGTTGTGCAGACACGAGAAATCCTTGGCGTTTGAATTTGCTGTGTAGTTTGCAAAGAGTGTGTCTAGCTGAGAGCGAAAGTCGAGGTGTGAATCTGAATGGCCGTGTCAGCCCGGTCACCCTGTATCTCATCCAGGCTATTTTGGATTCGGGGTTTGGAGGTACCGATGACGGCGGTGGGGTTCTTAACCCAGACGTGGTTAATGGCTGCCTCCATGGTGATGCGCTTCTCGGGGTCAGGGTTCAACAGCTTCATCATGAGTTCCTTAGCAGAATCGCTTATCGTGTCCCAAAAAGGTTCCTTGAAGTCAAGGTTGTACTGCTGCTCTGGCCGGACGCCTTGAGCTCCCACAGGAAAAGGAAGTCTCCCCCGAAGGAGTAGGTAGGTAATAACCCCAACCGCCCAAAGGTCTACGGAAGGACCGTAACCGTTGAGAGTCAATACCTCTGGTGCTACATACGCTATCGTACCACAAGGCTGTCTCATGCGGCTATCGGGGCCACACACGCATGAGAGCCCGAAATCAGCGATCTTAACGTCATACTCGTCTCCGGGATCGGATAGAAGGATGTTTTCAGGCTTCAAGTCTCGGTGCACAATCCCGCAGGAGTGAAGGTAGGCCAATGTGCCCAAGAGCTGCACAACAATACTGCGATGACAATTGGGGGTCCCCTCACGAATTAACCTCCTTCTCTGGCAGCCTGTGTTTCTGATGAAGCCGATCATAAAGCTCGCCCCCCCGCACTAATTCCATGACAATGAAAAGTGCTTGAGGTGTGTCAAGGATCTCGTGGATCTGCACCGTGTGTTGATGTCTCAGCACTGATAAGATGCTAATCTCCGATCGAATCAGCTCTCGTTCCTGAGCCGATATGCGGCTCTTCTGTATGACCTTCATGGCGTACTCCTCCTTTGTGTGTCGATGTATCGCGCGGTAGACCACGGAGAACTTCCCACGCCCAATGCGATCCTTGATCACGTAGGTCGCTTCGACACTTTGCTGGTTAGTGGACCGTCGCATCCGTCGTATCCAGGCGTCTCGGACACTCAGGTTATCACACCACAATTCTCGGCGCATCTGCACATCGCCGGCGTAGACGACCGCCATGCCAAACCGGCGGTTCTTCGTGGATTCGATCGGTTCAATATAGCATCCTTCCAAGAAGATGTAGCCCTCAGGTGCGCTGTCATGGCGGCGCTTGTAGTAGTAGACAACGTTCTTCACGAGGACGTAGTACCGTGTCCTCCACAGGTGCGAGTGTCGACCTTTCTTGTACATGAGCCCCTCCATAGACACGTCCCTACAGGACAGACGCATGGGAGCGTTGGAGAATGGCCAAGCACAGTCCCAGCACTTTGTGTGCCGCTCGCCGCAGGTGCCGCAAACGAGTGCGACAGACCCCTCCTCTGGCTCCAGGCGCATATCCACGTGCGAGCAACCAGGCAGGCTGAGGAACCGCACCTGACAATACGGACAGAAGAGTGCGGCACGGCGAGCTTCGGTGGTCTCAGTGCTTGCATCCTTCGTTAAGAGGTTACTACAGGCGTTGGGCTGACGGGTGTACTCTCCAGAAGCGTGACTCTGTTTGGATTTTGTAGTTGGTATGGTGTACTCCAACCTACGGTTCTCAACTGGACGGTTGGGGTATGCTGACAGGGGCTCCTCCTGGAAGAGACCACTAAGAATACCAAAGTCCACGGCGGGCTGGTGCTGGTCACGACGATAAAGTGCCATGCCTTGGAGACCCCAAACCTCTTGATGAAGGCAAGCGCTGAATATCTCACTCAGGAAGCCATTCTTTTCCAGCCATGCGCGAAACTCGACAAAGGTCAACAGGTTGGTATGTGTATGACCATACTCGGAGATTATCATCTCAACAAGCGCGCTTACCGACAACTGCTTAGGTCGTTCGGGTCCACCGTCAAGACCCTCGAGCAGTGGAAGTGGTGATGGAGGAACTGGAACGTTATCTTCCTCCTCGTCGGTGACGGTAGTGTGTACCGCGTATGATGAAAACCGGGCTGGGTCGTTGAGGCCAGAAACAGCAGTTTGCACGCTACGCATAGCTCCTGGGGATCCGCTCCCACTACTGGAGGATGGAAACAACTGATGGAATTCGAAGTTGTCGTAAAGCTCCATACTGTTCCTGTACGGTGCCATCTGAGGATGCGTCACGTCAAAAGCCTCAGTAGTGGTGTTTTGAATCACTCGGCCTTGGACTGCATTTCGGTAGTTGGCGCTCAGGTACGTATCCAAGTTGGGGATGTTCAACAGCATAGACGTCAGCTCTTCCTTGCGAAGGTTACCATCTCCGTCCAGGTCACAGAGCTCGAATATCACTTGCACATGCTCCCGATTTGTGCTCCGGCAGCATTGAGCTATCCCAATGAGGAATTCCTCATAGTCCACAGTGTCTCGACCCTTGAATACAAATCGATAGAACAGCCGCTCCCCCCAGAGACCCGGCAGACGGAAGAAATGTAGAAACGTTTGCTTATCGACGCCGCTCCCTGATGATCGTGACTCCAACTCCTTAAACAGCTTCCGGAGACACTCAAGTTCGTCTGTGTCGTACTTGTCCAAGTACTTGTCTAGGTGACGACTCTGCGGGTTCCAAGGACGTTGTTTTATCATTGGACCATGGAATTCTCACAATTCTTATCAGTCACAAAAACCAGAACCAGCTTCATGCTGTATCTCATCCAGATGAGGGCAGCTCTGCCTGATCGTGCTTAAACTCGTCAAGCAGGTCAACTGGCCCTCCAGTGTCGTTGGCTAGCTTGTTGGGGTTGAATTTCGAGTGCTCGCCGAAGTGGCGAGCACATTTATGCTCCACTGTCCAATTTACTGGCATGAATCCAGGGTTCAACACGTCCAGGAAGTACTTTCGCCACCGCTTGATAAACACGTCAATGTCACTGCCCACGGCGCTCACCATCGCCTCCCCATGGCTTATAGAAGGCGATGACTGCTTAGGCAGACTGAGGATCCGGTGAACGACCTCTGGGATGTCATTGACAGTCTTGTCTTGTGGAGACATATTCTCTGCTAGCAGCTGCTGGTTGGCTTGGATCCAGGCGCGAACTCTTCCTCGCAGCTCTTCCCGCCGCTCCGAAGGGATCCGAGGTTGTTTCAGCGCGTGGAGAGCCTTGCGAGCGTCAGATCGGAGGCGGTCAGCTGGGGGTGGAGGCGTTTGAAGAGGCACATGGTACTCCAACGACAACTGAGACTTCATAATCTGGTACTTGTCGTTCGCTGTCTGGTGACAGGCAACACAGAGCAAGACCACGTCATGTGATCCGTGACTCTGTGTAATGCTTCCCCCCACTTTTCACTTTGTACGCTTCTGGAAAATGTTGTCGGTAGCACGACGGGATCACGTGGAACCTCAGAAAATGTTGTGTCACTCCGCAGACAACACAGTGATTGTCCTTCTTCGATACGTAATACAAGTCTGCCTTCCACTGCTCTAGCTTGTGCTCCCCGATCTTTTCGATGACAGCAGTTGCGTCGACAGCGAGATGTCCAGTTTCGCAGCTTACAATACCTTCGCAGTACGCGCCATCAGGAAGGTCTACCTCGGCATGCAATGACCTAGCCGCCGGCTCGAACTTGAGTTGGACGGTGGTGGCGTCGATTGATTGGGCTAAATTCTTTCGGAGGTACCACTCCACCTTTTTCCGATCACAGTGGCAGAGGAGAGAGCCATTGGGGGAGAGGATTCGAAAGTTCTCGTAGACAGCCTTCTGGGCAGCGAACCGCTCACTGTACTTGAGGAAACGTGGACGTTTCTCAGGGGCCATCAGAGCCACCTGATCCTGGATTTTCTGAGGGAAAGTCTCGAGGCAGTCAAGGTACTCTTGCATGCTTTTGAAAGGTCGGTAATGAGATACAGGCGGCTTTTCCGAGACAGGCGGCTTCTCCTCCAAGCAAATCAAGCTTGCCTGCGCCCATGAAATGGACTGGACAACCATGGATTTCATGCGACTCGGTAGGTCTGGGGGACCCGTCTCCTTGGAGCACGACCTGTAAATCTCCTCAACTTCTTCCTCCGTTATGGGTCTTTCCCGAGAAAGCACTGCTAGCACCGAGGTAGGAAGAAGCCAGGTGGGACCTTCGTCAAGCCTACGAGCGTAGATGTCTCGGACGGCATAGAGAACGGCAAATGTCGCTTCTGTCTTTGGATCTGCCATTGGGTGATATTTTCCTTCGAGAGAGCGTTTATAATCGCGAACGTAGCAACGGTCGTCAAAGTCCAACATCAGCGTCCTCAAAGGCACCACACTCTTGAGGAAGGAGGGCAGATACGCAGCCTGGTTCACGTGAGATACGACGAGGAGGTCAGTGAAATGTGCAGGGTTGAGTGTGGGGAGGGAAGGAGTATGCCAGCATGGTATTGCATCAGTCCATTTCATTTCGTTGATTACCCAATCGCTGGCTGTGGCCAGTTGCTTACTCATACGCCGCCCCATTAATGATGTCAGCTGTTTCAAGTTCATGAGGCGCCGCCGTACATCTGTGTTATCCATGTACGCAAGGAGAAACGTCTTGCCTGACACAACATCCGATGCTAGTTTATCGATTTTCCTCAGGGCCAGACAACGAAGAACGGTGGTCACGGAACGGGAGTCCACCTGCCCTTTCACCGCTTCCAGTGCGCGGAGAAATGCCGTCGGAGATTTCAAGGGTGAGGTTTTCCAGCCGCCATGAGAATTCGGGATGCCACCCATCAAAAGATTTGCGAAAGTGAAGGCCAAGGAAAGCTTGTCGTCTGGCGTTTCCAGCGTGTCACTCTCATGCGATTCCACTGGGAGGGCCAAAATGCAGCCTAGAGATACAAGTGCGTCAGTAATAAACGGCAACAAGCATGCGTCTGTGGCCGCATAAATCAACTGTTGTTCAGAAAGCGGCCTAGTTGCCCAGTTAGAGATCTGTAGCCTTTTCTTATCCGGAAAGGGAAAGTCTAGGATAAGCTCCCAGAGATGTGAGAGGGACTGTGTCTACCAGCCGCAAATTCCTACTCTTTCAAGTCCCAAGGCTGCTGGAAGCTTCTGGGTGTCCAGCACCGTGCAGGCCACAGAGTTCAAACCGAAATCACGATGGAGCCACTTTAGATCGAGGTAAGGGCTATGGAATATGAGCACTCTTGCTGGTTCAGCAAACAGCGCTCTCAGTCCACGGCCAAGTGGGCCTCGAGGCAGGACTAAGGGGTCCAAGAGGAAGCAGCAATCTCGAGTGCCAAGCTGAACCAAGCACGTTTGGCCTTGGTAGGACCTATCTTGGTGGTGCTCCACATCCACTCCTATCGCAAAGTGCAAAGACAGATGACGAAAAGCTTCTTCCATTTCCTTCTTACACGTGACCTCATATATAGGTACGACACGACTTGCGAAGGGAACTGGTACGTATGCCCATGCGGTCAGAGCCACTGGGAAGCGTTTGGGTTCACTCTCGGGTAAAAGGGCAGGTGTCACGGGAGGGTTGGCATGCGGCGTCTTCTCGGAAAAATCGTCTTCACCTGACATCGACAGGTGGTTCGACAGTGACGGTGTCACCCTCTCAACCCACCAATGCCACAGGTAATATGCAACGCGTCTAGTCTGCCGTCCTCCAAAGTTTGCCAGCTTAGTTCGGCGGGGGAGGTGCCTATACTTCGTAGGCAGACTGGAACAGGTTCTCCACCGGTGGAACTGAACGAATGTCACGATGACAACGCACAGCAGCGTATGCACCACCAGCAGTACCAGCAGATAGAACAGAGGAGTTGGGACTTCCATATATGAGTTTTTTGAAGGTGAGACCAGAGGAGCTGGTTCGACTAGATTCTTAGGAAGACGAAGAGAGATGAGAAGGAGATGCGACTGTTGCTGCTGTAGGGATGTCGGAGGTTGGTGACTCAGCGGTTTGGACAACGCTGGGAAAACGACAATCGTGAACCGTCTGCTTGGAAAGGACGTCTTGGAGGTCTCGCCCACTCTGGGATTTAACGTTGATTCTATCGAGAGGTTGGGCTGCAAGGTGGTAATATGGGACATCGGAGGGCAGACGACTCTTCGAACATACTGGAAGAACTATTTCGACAACGTGAGTGGATGTCTGGGGGCATATAGACCGACGGTTTAATCTGGGTCGTGGATTCCACTGATGCCCTTCGACTTCAGACCTGCAAGAGAGAACTGGCGACAGTCCTCCGCGAGGAACGCCTCACCGGTGCGTCCGTGATGCTGCTGGCCAACAAGCAAGATTTGGCCGAAGCGCTAAAACCCGAGGAGGTGGCGGAGGCGTTGGGTCTGGACGCTGCTGACAAACAAAGGCACTGGGCTCTCTTCGCATGCAGCGCGAAATCAGGAGCCAATGTCAGTACAGCATTAGATTGGATTGTGAAGGACATATGTACGCGCGTGCACTCTGAGTACGTGGACAAAGATTCAGTTTAGCTGTTCCATGAAAAGGCTAGTCATCTTGTAGAATTGCCCATATGATTGTACACACGGCCGCCAAGGGGAGGGGCTTTGGATTGGTTGGCTCGCTGTTTGTTCACAAAAGTGGTGAGAAGCAGCAGCCGTTGCCTTCAGCGCTAAAGCAGACGGAAATGGTTAACGGAAGCCTGGTGCTGCCAGCGCGACCAACCGTTCAGTTCAAGCACGTCGCAGATGCGCACCACGACGAGGAGACCAACGACGAGGCTTCACCCTCCCAGGCGTCTGTTGTGAACCCACAGACTGCTGAGCGACGTCTCATCGAAGATTCAGTGTGGACGGTTTCTGACATCACTCCATCGGATTCTGCTATCATCGAAATGGAGGGCATGGAAGAAGTCAGCCAAAATCCCACCCTGCATCTCTGGGACGGGTTTGCAAACGACCAACCAGACCTGCAGATCGACCGACCGCGCAATACGATTTCCAGACCTGACAAAAATAACTGGTGGAAAGAGCATGGAGTGACTATCGGCGTAGGTATGTATGTAGCGGTTAGTGCCATATGGATTCGAATCCTCGCTTCAATGGACTGCAGAGAATCCTGATGCGTGGTTCGATTTGCCCTGACCATGAACGTAAAGCGATCCTCGGCTGATCAAAGAGTAAAATTCATGCATCATCTGATTCTGGTCTTATCAAGGACTAAAATAAAGACCTTGGACAAGATAAACTTGCAAGGCTGAGCTCAGTAGACGTCAGATGGAGTGTCGCGTGCTAGGGCAGCTGACAGGTCCTCGTCGGACCGTTTAAAAAACGCATCAGGCAGCCTGAACAACGGCTCTAATGAGAACGCGCCACCTATGTTCGGTAAGGTCGGTAAAATGAGATCGTACTGCAGGCTGGGAACCCTGAGGTCGTTGTGCCAAACGTCGTCAAACGACGACCGCAACCGCTCTAACGATACCTCAGTGAACGTCGGCAGGCGATCCAAGTGTGTAGGAAGTGAGTGCACAGCTTGCTGAATGCTTTCCATACAAGCCAACCACAGTGTAGAGTACTGCGTGTGAAAGTAAACGAGGGCTCACGAGAAGGCCTGTCATCGGGGTGGAGGGTATGACAACTCTCTGACGCAATGAACCCACCAAGGGCGTATCCCAACAAACGTTAAGGAGTGCAGAGCCGAACAAGGCCGAACAAACCAATCTCATCTGTCCTTGCAATCCCAAAATCACAGGCAGAAAATATAACAAGGTTGCCACTCCCTGCGCAGTCTTGAACAGGTCAGAAGACACTCGAGGCCTGAAATCGTAGAGGCTGTTCGCCGCTACCCCCGAACCAAAGAGTGACGCCTCCAGTAGCACCCACCATAACCTCTCATACAGCCAGGCGTAGACCGAGTGGCGTATACCACAATGCGAAGCATAACTTTGGACTAGGAGCGCCGCTGGAACCAAGTGTAAGAACATATCTCCAATCCGAATGCCAGCCCATATAGTGTTGGGCGACAAGCGTTCGCCGCATTTCTCATTCCAGTAGGGCATTAAGCGTGGCCAGACCTCCGGATATACCACCTGCGACACATACCACGACCCCACCAGCCCTGTACCTAACGCCGTAGTAAGACACTTGCAGTCAAGGTCTCCTGAAATCCAAGACAAGGCGATTAACAGCCACCACGCGTACGTAAACGCAATGCCCTGGGGTTTGAGCCAAAAGTAGAGCGCTAGGAGGACTACCGCAACGCAGAACTCCGGCGGAGGACCAATACCCATTGAGGTTTATACTGATTTTGAAACTCACGTCGGCATGTCATTGAGCGGCTGCTGCTAATTCCTCCACTGCGATCTCGGGCTTCCGTCTTGTGTTGTAGTTCCGTGATCTCTTCTCTTCGCTTGTGTCAGCAGTACTGTTCGGACTGAGGGCATCCGTCTCTTCTTTCACCTTGCGCTTCTTGGAGGGGTGATCTTTGGATGTTGACTTGCGTTTAGTTCCGCCTTCCTTCTTTGCGGCGTTCTTGTTACGCTTCTCAAGTCTCTCAGCGCGGTCAGACTTTATGACGGTACCGTCTTCTTGGCATTTGACTTGTGCGATGTCGGCTTCGATGGCTCTTTGCATATCTGAAGGGTTGGCGCTGTTGACGCTGGTGTGTATGAGGAGATGGTTCAAGGCCACGACTGCAGTTACGATAGAGTCGCCTGAAGCGACAAGCAGATTCGTCCTCTCCAGTTCTGTGGTGTTCACCAAACAGAACAACTCTAAGTCCGAAATGATGCATTGGAGGTCTACCAAGTCCACATGATCCACCTTGGCGGCAAGATGCTCAATGGAGTCCATAGGGTCCAATGCGTAGAGCAGAACGAAGTAGCAACTGAGGTCCGCTTGACTCTTCGCTTGAAGAACGCGATTCCAGTGATACCGGTACGACGGATCTGTAAGCCGAATTGGTGCACCGGCATCGTCGACGGAGCTCCAATTCCGCAGAGATTTCAGAACTGCGAGGAACTCGCGTTTGGCTTCCGCGAGGCCCCATAACTCGTGAGTGCCACAATGACACTGAGGCCGGCTGGTGGCAACGACGCTGAGCATTTGACCAGTGGAAGAGGTCGCGGCTGTGTCCAATGTGGAATTGGTCTTTTGCACATCGATATCGGCCGTCTGAAGCGACTCGAGCAGGTTCGCTTGCTTGGCTCTGTCGAGTCCGGCGTCATCTGAGGCTGGTGCCACGTTGAAGTTGGGTACTGTTGCCATTCTTCAGTCGGCTTGTCGAAGCTGAGAAATGCTCGAATGTTGTGCACCTTAACACGATTCCCGTCCATGAACTGTAGAAAAGCGTTGGGAATAGCAACGCAGCATCGCAGACAGCAGAGTAATTGTCTCAGTTAATTAGGACGCGATAGCAACGCTGCAGGTCAAGAATTCCAGCAGAACTTGAATCTCGACGTCGCTTGTCTCGCACCACAAGCATTCCCAAAGAGCCCTGTCGAGCGGCAGAGTGCAGCAGAGTGAAATTCTGTCAGATTTTCACCGAGGACTCACTGTGAACCGTCACCTCCTAAGCTGTCCACGGCGAAGGTCTCGCTGAATATCAGGCTGTTGCAGGACCGAAGGCAACTTACTGCGTCGCCAGATCAGCTGTCACCCGGATGGTCCACACATGGGCAGGGCCAACCCATACAGACACGACGGTCAGTGTGCTGCCTTTAGGGCCAATTCGGACGTTGGCGGACCTATCTAAGCCATGCAGGCCACTCACCATTTAGCTCCATCGAACTCCCAAACTGCCTGACACCCGTCTAGTACCTCAGTGATGTCAATGGCGCAAGGACAAGGAATCGACTCCTCTTTCAAAGAATGCACACGGCTCATGGGGGCCGTTGTGCATGGCAGGCCTCCAGCCCGGCACATGTGACCTCGGGCTTGTATAGCAGGCATCCATTTCTGGCAGCAGCCACATCGGACACTTCGAAAAGGGCACCTGGCGACATGCTCCCCTAATTGCCACTGTCTCACCCGTCTCGTGCACCCTAGGCTTGGTCAGAAGTCTCATCGCACTCACTTCGGACAAATCTCCACCCTCCAAGGACACGCGTGCAGATGATCATCCAGGTCTAGCAGCGGCCCAGTCCAGTCGCACGGCTCATTCATGCACGCTACTCTACCTGTCTGTAACAGGAGCCGAAGAGGGCCTGTGGTCTCCTTCACCGGCACTACAGCGCCGACGCTCTGCTTGCACGTCGGGCACAGAGGGCTGGTTGAGGCCCAGCGGTCGAGACAAATCCAGCAGAAAACATGACCACACGCCGTGATCAGCGGCGTGACCGGCACATCCAAGCACACAGGGCATCGCAGCGCATCGAGATTGTCCAGCTCATACCTGTCACACAAACTCATGCAATCATTGCCAGTTCCTGGTATACTCCGGTCGGCGTCGAGTGTTAGTGTTGGGCACGCAACTTCGACCGTCCGTACTGGAGTTGCTGAAGAATTTTGGGTCCTTTTGGTAGGGGTTTTGATTCCATCGGTTCTCTGTCTCGAACTCTCGCTGAAGATACGGCTGAGCGCTCCTCATGAAACCGGTCCGTCGTTTCTGGTTTGATGGATACTTGGGAGGGGTGGGTGGTATAGCTGGGCGTCGTTTCTTCGCATCCGCGGCTCTCTGAAGCGCTTCGAGCCCTCCAAACTTCGCAAGAACATCCTTCTCTATGGTATCAGACTTCTTGGCAAACCACTGGAGAAACAGCTCCGGCTCAGACCTCATCCAGACATGACACTCTTCAAGTGTCATAAGCGACCCCACGAACTCATACCGAATTTTGTTCGGAAGAGTTACGTTGTTGACGTAGTCCTCTGAGGCGAGGGAATAGTTGCGACCGTTGGGTCGCCCCTCTTTCACTTTTTGCCTAAAAGTAGCGAAGGAGGTATCTGCTCGACGGGTTAACGTTCCTGTCATGAAGTTCAACGCTGCCCGGATTTGTGCTAGTGTGCCTGTGAAGCGAAGTGGATGGACTGCTAGCTTATCGGTCAACTGCAGTTCCTCCACATGAATTCCTGCTGCCGACACATAATCATCCAGTACGCGGGTAACCTCATTGTGGTTAGCTAGGTCGTCAGCTAGGGAAGCTCGGCGCAGCTGTTCCTCAGGCCAATCAGTCCAATCTCGCAGACAACTCACATGCTTTTCCAGAAGGCCATCTGTTTTGATGCGGAGAGCAGAGGGCGTGGTTAGCGAAACTGGCGGGAGGACGTCTACATCAAAAGTTTCCGGTCTTTCCACAGCCTCATAGACTCTTCCTTTGAACTGGTCCAGAAGGCTACCTAAACCAGCACAGCAGAACCTCTGTGTGCATCCCACGACGTGGGAGTACCGTGCTGTCGTCTCTGGTGTGGCTCTCGAGTCAGAAACAAGGTAGAGAACCGAATGTTTCACATCTGGGTCGGCCTGTGTAGATTCCATAAACTCAAATGCCGCTCTTAGTTTGCTGAGAGACATCTCCCTGACGCTACCCTTACTGTCGCCCTGTAGTGCGTCCTTCGAACAGCACAACTGAATGCAGCAAGGTGGATCACTCCACGGGATCTGCTCCTTCAACGGAGCGTTCTCCTCGAGATCTCGCGCGATACAGCTACTTACTCCCCTCGGATGGTCGGAACTGGCAGCCGTGATAGCTTCGATGTCCCAGTCTGCATTACGGGATTACCCGAGGATCACCGAGATGTTCGGCACCGAGTTCCAACATGGGAGCGGTCATCTCGGCGCCCCATGAAACGATATCATAGAAGTCCCACTCTCGGACGAACTTTTGACGGTGGATCAAGGGAATCACTCCCGATGGGGCCTCCTCACTCACACCGTAAATTCTGCTCAATACATCAGGCCTGTGGAGTAGTTTGTAGAGACTCTGAGGCAGCATGACTGAGTGGAAGGCCAGTTGAAGAGCCACTTCAACGAAATTGCTCGAACGAATCAGAGCTGTCTTTCGGAAAAGCTCATGCACTGCGGCAGCCGTCACTGGTGATACCAAAGTCCATTCTAAAGCCCGTCTCATCCGTAACCAAGCAGTACGATTCGGTCGGGCGAGGGACGTGGCCGTCGATGCCTCAGATGGACCGGTCGAAGTTGTCGTCTTGGGATCGTCTCGGAGGTACTCAGTGCTCCTAGGCGTTGCCGGAGGCTGTAGGAAATTCCTTAGAGACCCAAGCAACTCCACTGATAGAGTCACCTGCCGAGGCTTCTCCGCTTGACATTCTACATCAGAGCTCCCGAGCGACACCATGGCTGGCAATGTTTCATCCTCTGCTGACGCAGGTTTTAGCCCCACAACATCAGAGCTGATACTACTCATCTCCAGTATTGTCTCCTCAGAAGTGACAGTAGCCATTGGAGTGGCAGTCTTCGCCTCTGGGGATTGCATCCGGCCTGCAGGGCCAACAGCCAAAAGAACATCCCGAAGCTCTAGCACCCAATCGACCATCTGCTCACGCTCGAATTTCGCCGTTGTGCCTTTGTCATCAATTGGAAACTCGGAGACCTCCTCTCGGAATCCACTCAAAACATAGATGCAGAAACTGTTGGTCTGCAATGACGAGGAGAGACCTGACGAAGGCTTAACTAACTTCACCTCCCGAAAGATCAGCAGGAATAGCGACACGATATCAGCCCAGAAGCCGCTACAGCGACCCCGGCAGATCAAGGTGCCTCCGGGCTTCAGAACTTTTATTGCAGCTGCGATTTGGTTTAGCTTCATCGCGACAGCTTCGGCGACGCCTAACCCTGACCAGGCTCCATCGGCGATGACAATGTGGAAAGACCGTTGATGAAGAGGTGGGCACGAGCCTTCAAGATCCTTCACGTTAACGTCATTGACATCCATAATGATGGGGACGAAGCCACCAATGACATTCTCCGCAGCCAACTCAGCCTGCAGTTCACGTTCACGAGGACCTTTCAACCAATCCTCATTTGACCAGAAGCAGGGGTAATAGGAGAGCGGCTTGAGTGACAGGCGAAGGCCTCCATCGCGCTCAGGAAGAGTCAGGCCAAAATAGAGCGGGGCCCGCCCACGACTACTCCTCACGTGCTCCATCATCGCCTCCGCGAAGCCGCCAGGGGCACAGCACAGCTCCAGAATACGCAGTGGGTACCTCTCCTCTGGAGTGTTCAGTTTATACAGTCCTGTGAAGTCCACATGGGGTAGAACGTGCTCTCGCATCATCGTTCGGCATGTCTCAAACCAGTAGGCGTCGTTGCTGGATTGTTTCTTCACGTTCCGCCACTGGGCGCCCATCTCAGAGGTCCAACGATCCTTGTTCCTATACCGGTCACCAAGGTTCCAGGAACGCCTGTCTGCTACTGCACTGACCCTCACCTCGATGCTTTTCGGACGAAGATCTGCTCCGCAGCTCTCTCTTGTGCAGCGGCGTGGAATGCCGTATACGGCCCCCACATGAGTAACCGATACTCATCATCAGAGGCGTCGTCCGGTATAAACAATGACGGCATTTATGCGTTTTACACTCAGTCTGGAACGAGACTGGTAACAGAAGGATGCAGCGTTTGAGAGCACGTGTTTGGAGTCATCGTGAATATTGCATTAAAGAAGAGACCTCTGATCACCGTTGCGTAATTAGAGGTGCACACGATTCTGAGAGGGGTGAGGCACGTACCACCCGGCCTGCTCTCTGGTTGGGAGGGGGGTTAACGGTGAATTTCAGCTTCCCTTTCTGTGGGGCCGGCAAACTCACGTGCCGGCCGGACTGGGACTGCGCGTTCTGAGCTCCGAAGCTAATGCGACTGGGGGATGGTAGGGGTCCGAAGCTAATGCGACTGCCTGGTGGGGGATTCGTCATGACCCGGCTGTGGACTGGCTCTTGCCTTGCAGCGCTGGAGGACCGGTAAGTAGGTGTGGAAGATCTCACTGGAGTTGGAGTGTAGGAAATCGTTGAAGTTGAGCCAACAGCTGCTGCATTCGTGGAGTAACCGGTAGTTCTGATCATTGGAGGAACAGATGTATGTGAGAACGTCAACGTCGAACCAACAGCTGGTGCATTTGTGGTGCAGTGGGGACACCTAGTGCTCGTAGGTGTGGTCGCCCTGACAGCTGGAGTGGGTCCAGAGGTGTGGGAGAACGTGGACGTTGAGCCAACAGCCGGTGCATTCGTGCCAACTGAAGTGGGTCCAGAGGTGTGTGAGAACGCCGAAGTCGAACCAACAGCTGCTGCATTCGTGGAGTAACTGGTAGTTCTGATCATTGGAGGAACAGATGTATGTGAGAACGTCAAAGACGAACCAGCAGCTGGCGCATTAGCGGTGTAGTGGGGACGCCTAATGCTCGTAGGTGTGGTTGCCCTGACAGCTGGAGTGGGTCCAGAGGTGTGCGAGAACGTGGAAATTGAGCCAACGCTTGGTGCATTAGTGGTGTAGCGGGGACGCCTTGTGCTCGTAGGTGTGGTTGCCCTGCCAGCTGGAGTGGGTCCAGAGGTGTGTGAGAACGCCGAAGTCGAACCAACAGCTGCTGCATTCGTGGAGTAACTGGTAGTTCTGATCATTGGAGGAACAGAT
>NW_027178857.1:0-19148 GCF_019968985.1 Porospora cf. gigantea B | reverse complement strand
CAGAGGTGTGCGAGAACGTGGAAATTGAGCCAACGCTTGGTGCATTAGTGGTGTAGTGGGGACGCCTAATGCTCGTAGGTGTGGTTGCCCTCACAGCTGGAGTGGGTCCAGAGGTGTGTGAGAACGCAGAAGTCGAACCAACCGTTGGTGCATTAGTGGTGTAGTGGGGACGCCTAGTGCTCGTAGGTGTGGTCGCCCTGACAGCTGGAGTGGGTTCAGAGGTGTGGGAGAACGTGGACGTTGAGCCAACAGCCGGTGCATTCGTGGAGTAAACGGTAGTTCTAATCATTGGAGGAACAAATGTGTGTGAAAACGTCGAAGTCGAACCAACCGTCGGTGGGTTATTGGTGCAGTGGGGACGCCTAGTGCTCGTTGGCGTGGTCGTCCTGACTGCTGGAGTGGGTCCAGATGTGTGGGAGAACGTGGAAGGTGAGCCAACAGCTGGTGCATTCGTAGTGTAGTGGGGACGGCTAGGTGTTATTCGGACCGCTGGCCCGCCTTTGAGTGGCATGTCGGAAAGAGTAGCGGACATAGCAGTCCGGTCACCGGATCGTACGGGTGGTATCCCAGGTGGCAGCAGGAGTTTAGGGTTGAGATGCCTCACCTCAGACGGCGGCGCATACACTTGAGCTGTGCATGACCGCAGATGTTGTGGTGGGGCAGTAGGCAACCTCCGGTGCCCAGTTGACCCTCCGGGACCGTGGAGCATCGTAATGCTGGAGCTACCATTCTGGTCTAGTGACGAAATGGGGGTTGCCAACTGGACAGGCGTCGGAGGTTGAATGCCAGAATCTCCATGCCTTGGAGTGGGGGAGCTGATGGCGCAACCCGAGGAGCTACACACAGACTGGTAACTTCGCATCTCAATTCCTGGCCCCGATGAAACGCAAGTCATTGTGCCTCTACACGCTCCCATGTTCGAGAGCTCAGTCATTGGATCAACCAGAAGCGACAGTCCCCCAGTGGTGCTTGACTCAATAGAGACGGTCTGCCCGCAAGTCTTGAATGGGCCGCCTTCAGCTCCTTCCCCAGAGGAGGACGGGCAATAGTCAAGCGAATCGGCAGTCGCGTTGATACCATAGATGCTGTCGATTGATGCCACTGATTCGAATGTGCGATCAGCGGTCATATTACGTAGAATTCAAAAAGTTTGGCAATCTGTGAGAACAAGCTTGTATGACCTATATGCTCTAAAAATGTATATGATGAGTTCGGGCGTCATTCCTCAATCCTTACCGCAACGTGGTCAAAGCTCCCACGTTGTAATAGGGGGCAGAGACTTCGAACGAGCTCGAAGCATGACCCCGCCACCTTGTATGGTTTCTCACTACTCTAACACCCCCTCCAACGCCTCCCCCTACATAGCAGCTAGATGCGTGACTCCACCTCGTATTGGGATACAAATTGGCCGCGCTTTGACTCCAACAAGCACACCAACTCGCGTTTCGACTGCTAGGCAACAGAGGTCAGAGGGTGCAACTATTACCACATTCGACGATTTGAAAACTTTCAAGTCGAAGTTCCAGTTTTTGCCACCAGATAGACTAACAAGGGGCCCTGTTAACGGGCTACCGTCAGAACTGACATCAAGGCAGGTTCGAGCCCCCAAACCACCTACACAAGCGCCCAACCACTCACCGTCGAGAGGGACGCGAGCATCTACGCCAGTAGCACATGCACCGTCGATAGGGCCGCGAGCATCTACCCCAGTAGCACTCGCACCGTCGAGAGGGACGCGAGCATCTACGCCAGTAGCACTTGCACCATCGAGAGGGCCGCGAGCATCTACGCCAGTAGCACTCGCACCGTCGAGAGGGACGCGAGCATCTACGCCAGTAGCACTCGCACCGTCGAGAGGGACGCGAGCATCTACGCCAGTAGTTCGCACACCAGAACGAAGGCCTTGCACGCCGCAACGAAGCTCATCACCCGTCACAGCGGACAAGATCTGGGGCCACCGAGAAAGTCGCTCTTCCATCAGTTCCCGTAGCCCTACAGGCTCCCGTAGGGTCGTAAATCTCGCCTGCGGCACTCCTCACGCGATGAACAGCGTACATTCGTCGCGACGCTCTGCGGCCACCCATAGAGTTGGCTACCCTACTCATTCCGAAGAGCACCTGGGCTGTGACGGATTCAGTCTCTCACCGTCGGTACCAGGGTCAAGACGACAATCAGCGTTTGGTGAGTCGGAGGCACGTCACACACAGATTCGAATTGCTGGGCTTCTCCTGTTTCAAGGCAGACGTCATTGCTGGGTGAGCAGCCAGTATATTCCAAACAGAATCCGCGTGTTGGACCTCACCAACCCTGGTCTCCCAAATCTCCGACTCTGAACATTTTAAAGAACCCTTCACATTGAGCTAAGCGGTGGTGGTGGCGGCTGATTCATCAGGGGCTGATTCATCAGAGGCTGCAAGGTTGGAGGCGCTCGCAAACCAAGACGTGCGTCCTCCTCCAACTGCGTGTGTGGTGCTAGGTGAAAAAATTCCTGATGGTTTAATCGGGGAAGGGCCTCCAGATCTGTACCCTGAAGGATGTCAATTGAGGCTGCGTCCTCCATCAGTCTACAGAGGAGTACAGCTAAACCTGCAGTGTACTCTTGGCCGTCTCGGCTCTTCTTGATTGGACGGCCATCGTTTAGTGGGTTAATCAGGCACATCCCGTTTCGGGGTGCAGTTTTTGCCGGACCTTGAAACTGCTCAAACTCGACATGACACTGCTTAATCCACTGGACACGAAAAGTAGAGCCTAGTCTGTTACTGAATGGACCCCAGACGGCCGAGCATAGGCTGGCATCCGGTGGCGACGCCATTCGAGCGTAGCCCTGGAATCCTCCGCTCTCATTGCCGCTGAACAGCAGCAGAACGACATCTGAATTCAAGTAGGCATGCTCGAGCTTGGCTGTGTTGTTCCGACCAGAGGCCCAAATCCCCAACTGTACAGACAGGAAAACGTTCCTCATTTGCATAGACTTGATGACAAATGCCCTCAGAGGCACTCGGAAGCTCACGTCGAATTCCACAGAGGCCGGATCATCAGAGTACGCTACGTCCCTGTAAAGCTTCTGCAGGCCGGGAGTGTCAACATGGCGACACAGCTCTGGCAGCCCCCAGGCGGATTGTAACACCAAGCCTTCATTTGCCAAAGCAGAACGGGAAACTGACATCAACTGCGACAAGTGGAGGTTCAGTCGAGCTATCTTGGAGGCTACCAAGGGGTTGTTCTCATCCAGTGGGGCAACATGCCGCCCAAGTACGAATTCCAAGTACCAGTCAGGGAGAATGTCAGGCCTCCACGAGCTCTGTCTTCGAAAGTGCATCAGTCGACAACGAGACCCGAACGGGCAAAACCCCAGAAAGAACATGGCGCACTCCAAGTGGGTCTTCTTCTGGTCCGTTGACCGGGTATGCAAGAAGGGGCAGCAGTTTAGGAGGTAGTCTCTGCAGTGACCTGTCGTGGCAAAGGCTTGGCAAACAGGCAACTTCGACACTTCGAAGTGATGTACGAAATCACATGAACTCCCATTTGGACAAATGTTTTTGAGCCAGTGCCTACACACCAGAGTCTGCTTGCCAGCGCGTTTCAAAACGCGGAAACGACTTTGCGTGTAGGCCTCTTGGTCTGCGCTGCCCATGTGACCCATCTTCACCATACCCTCCTGCTGTTGCATCTGCAGCATGTTCAGTCGGGCCTCCTCCGCATCCTTCCGTCCAAGAGCTATCTCGAACTCAAACATCAAATTCGTATTTTTCAGATATTCGCCTCGTCGGAATCCATAACGAGGGTGTAACAAAAAGGGCCGATTTCGATTAAAATCGCAATCTGTTTATTCCGTTAACGAACGAGATCTCGACACACTGCAGTGGAATCTACCGTACTGCTGGTTTTAAAAGGACACACTGTGTGAAGAGCAGGGAGGTTCGAGGTTAATTTAGGTCTGTGTGAAACAGAGTGTCCCATGTTGTGGGACATCTACTTCTCTATATACATTTGCGTGCATAACTCCACTGTGTCGATCCATGTCGCTACGCTGTGCCCCGTGACTCTGGAGTCGCTGTAGAGCTCATAATCATTGCCTCCAGCAGTGGTCCTGTCACCGAAGAAATCTATGGAATCACAGGTGATGATGTCCATGGGTGCCGAGTGCTTGGCGGTACTGATGTAGTTGAGGCAGAACCGCTTGTCCCACTTATCAGGGTAGCAGTCTAGAGATATTTGACCCCCTTTTGCAATAGTCCACCCTTGGTTTCCAAAACTCGCTCGCAGGGATTCAATCATTTTGTCTCTGATGTTCTCCTTCTTATCCATGACGACGAAGTCCTCTCGGCCTTGTTGATCAATCGAGCGGCCTGGAGGACAGAAGTTAATCATTCCCCTGCGAAACTCCACGAAGGTCCCCCGCTTACGGGGTAGCTTCAGGTTGGCCATATACTTCAAGGCGTGATTAATTAGTTCTTGGGTGCGCTCCTCTCCCATGTGCTGTAGCATGTCCATAGACGCGAGTAACTCTCCAGCAGAGAAGACTTGGGTACCGTTCTCTGCGAACACGACATCCAGAATCGTGTCCCAACCATCTCCGAACTGCTCCTGCACCTTGGCAATGTCGGATCCGGTCACAACAGCAACCCCCACGCCTTCAGCGGAGAGGCGTCTTAGGAGATCCTTCATCTCATCAGGGACTGGCTGCCGACTGGTACATAGTGTCCCATCCATATCGAAGAGGGCTAATCGCTTCGGTAGCATTTCTGCATTTGCGAATGACGCTGGTGGAGGTGGTGGACCTGCTTAGGGTACTTTTCGCTCAAGGGGTGGATCCTGAGACGGCTAGGCATGCACATAACCACCTGCTAATGCTGAACGACCACCCGCAGGGGTGGAACATTGCGCTGGAGTTGATCGAGGCCTAGTAGGAGATTGTTTTGATGTTCACACAGCCCTAATGACGACGATGTGGCCCTTGTGGGCTCCCAGTTATTCCGACATGTGGTTACAAATCGGATTCATATGTTGGTTACTTCTGGTGCAGTAGTATCCGCACAGCAGCGGGTTCTGGCTTTGATTCCGGTTGTGAGCGGCCTTCAAACACGATGTCGCCTGGTTGAGAGTTTTATCACCATGGAAGTTGCAATGAATTCCTCGAGATGGATGGACATCATGACTCAAAAGGACTCCTTTGATGATTGCATGTCTATTCTACGAGGTTTGGCGTGCTTCATCGAAGCCATGGACCGGGTTGCGGAGATGCCAGAAATGCTCAAACTCCTAGGACTTCCGCGACATACAAGAGTTCGCGACCTCCCTCAATACACCACAGGCGCCGAGCAATTTAGCCGGCTTACTGATGTCGTAGGCCACTGCCTCTCACTGTCTTGCCGGTCGCTGGAACAGGACAGGGCCTGGAGTCAGCTGGCCATCGAAGCGCTTCATGTATTGTCGTTGTGGACCTCCGCATACGACACCCTCATCCTGTCTCCTGAGATCGTGAACGCAATGCACTTCCTCCTCGGAGTAGAGGAGGTTAGGGGAGACGTGGGGGAGACGTGTGTAGTGCTGTTGCCGCGAGTGGAATTCCTCTGCGCACCTGTGAACCAAGTTGAGCAGTCCAAGTCCAGCGCCGAAGAGCTGATCTTTAAAGTAGTGTTCGTCGGTTTTCGAGCTATCGTGGAGAATGCTCGTCATGAAACCGTCGATGAGTCCATGGCCTCATGGTGGCCACTACTGAGGTCTACCGTAAGCCGGCCTTGGACTATGAGTCTCATATTTGGGGGTGACTGTCCTGTCCGCCTGGACCCCTACCGAGAACTCATTCTGCAGGCACTGAGCGAGCCACTCCATACCTGCGACGTCCACTCTCTCGAGAACTTATTTGGGGTGTGGGCTGAGATTCGGGACTTCCTTCGAGACGAACCGCTGGGTCTTGACGTTTTTGTCAACAAGGACCGGGTTGCAGAAATCATCTGGAAGTCGTTTGATGATATCGTACCAGCGGTACTGCGGGTGTTAGGCCATGGATGCTCGGACTTCCAGACCGAGGACCTCGTAGAAACGACTCAGGAATTGGTTGGACATATGCACGCAAGTCTCACGACAGCCAAAATGTCCACGGACCCCCTCTTCCTCAGCACGAGCAAGGCGATAGAGGCTACGGTCAGCGATGGCGACGCGCTGTCCTTCTGCCGTCTTGCACCTTTTGTGGAGGTGTTGTTGGAAATGGATGCCGCCACGGATATTTTCAAGGAGAACCTGAACGCTGCTGCCCAAGACTTGCTGGAAGTAGTGCTGGTGGCCGCCCAGAGTTTCAACAGCTGGCCAGCTGAGACCCTCTGTCTGTTTACCTCGATATTCTCTTCGCTGGCCCCGCAAATTACGACTCACTCGGATATCATATCCCCAGCGCTGACCTGTTTGTTACGGCTGCTACCCACCGATGACATTGTGGTTTCCGATGCGATTCGGTCTATATGTGATGCGTGGGAGTATCCGGCCGTCAATATTGTGTTGCGAGTGCTAGAGGCGGTCATTGAAGCCTTGCCCACACTGTCTATCCAGGCATGTGCATTGTTCGGTCGCGGAGTCGGCCTTCTTATGCTAAAAAATCCCGTGGACATGACCAGTCTGCTCGCGATGGACCTCACCCACACCTCTACCGATACCGGCATACGTTATGTTGCCTTGTACAATGGCATCCTAGTTGAGATGGTAATGGCTAGGGGAGATCTGAACGTTAACGTTGGCGGGTTCCTCGCGCTAGTCAGTCAGGTGCCTCCATTGGGGCTGACGTGCTCTCGCCTACCCTTGTATGACTGCCAGCAATGCAACCGGAGCTGGCTTCGTAAAGCAATAATGGACGGTGATGGCCTGCTGGGCTTCCACTCGCTGTCGTTTGAGTGTCTGCTGATCGGAATGGGATCTCGTCGAGTGATCACGCTGTCGGACTCGGACATGTCACTTCTTCCTGTGGCAGAACACGTGAGAGTGCATCATGCATTTCCTGCGGTTCAAGGCGATTTGCCGTCGCTTATGAGAGCTGCGGCTCCGCAGACACGTGTAGACGCTGATCGACTATCTCCGGTGTGGCATCTGATGCATCACGTAATGCTGGCAGAATTGGAAAGTCAAATTCCCGACGCATTGAAAGTGGACTTGGTTGGTGTGGGACTGGAGCAACTCTGTCTTTCGGGCGTGTCCCCCTCTCCTGAAGTCGCCAGTGCCATTGTTTCCGCTGCTGTCAGTACCAATGATCTCCCTCAAGCTACTCTGACTCGTGTTGTGTACTTCGCCTTTATGCGTCTGCACCAGGTGGAACGGGTTGACCGTGGACTGGCACTGGCCATCCAAAGACTTATCGACTGTAAGACAGGAGTCCTATCGCTTGTCCAGAGCCTGTGGAGCCAACCCGACCCTGGGGACAGCCTCGTCTCCAACCTTAATGACCACTACCGAGAGGTCGTTTTTCTGGGACTCGGACGCTTTAGGCAATTCAGACTCCGACAATTGTTGGTGGAGGTCTGCAGAGTGGCTAACCGGCTTCAGACTCCCGACTCGCTTCTGATGTTCGAAGATCCCAGACGAAGAATCGTGGATTGTGAGTGAGTTTTTAGACTGGTCACACTACGTTCACGTGTGCGTTGCGAATGCACACATGAATCGCTCAGACATGAATATGGTCACTTCAGATTCTTATGATAGTGCTGAGTCCCAGCCGAAGCACTTTGCTGTCGGCGGATCCGTGGAGGACCTCGTAGAGGACGAACAGATGATCGACGAACTGATTGGACTGGAGGCGGAGTCCGAGACTGGCCCCGTCGAGCAGTCTGACGAAGTGGTGCTTTCTAGAGTCCCTAATGGAAGACTGCGATCGCTTCTCCAGGAGAATCGGAGTATTCTGTGCTCGCTGATAAACAACACCTTAGCGTCGAACCAAACTGTCACTGATGAGGCGGTCGTCGGTGCCAGCGAGGGTGAAGACACCCCAAGAGCCTGGCGCCCCCGAGACATCCGAGAGAAGAAGGCCAGCCCCCACGCAAGTGAGGTTCCGCATTCGGCTGAGCAGTACTTCGACGTCATTTTCGACGCGTTGCAGAGACAGGTGGGACATTGCGATCCTTCGTCTAGTGATCCGACGATGGAAAACCTGCCCTCTTCAAGGGTGGGGATGCAGGCGGAGTTTACGAAGGAGGCAGTAGTGGTTGATGCCGCGGCCACCTTCACTCGACCCTTCATTCATGGGAGCACAAGGAATCAGTCGGGGGATACCCTCTCCAGGGACATCTCTGTAGACCCCACCGCCTCTGCCTTGCATGTGTTCGCGTCTTTTCCTTCCTCCCATGACGTCAGACTTACAACGGTAGAAGTTCTCTTCCACCAATCGCGAAGGAGATTCCTGGCGATTGACTTGGCACTACTCACCGTGGGTCTGATATTTCTGATTGTTGCTTGGTCAGCACGAAACCTGGAGCTCCTCTTCTGGGCGCTGTCTCTGGTGGCACGGTATTCCCTGGTGCTAGTGTTCGTTCTCATGAGTATTCGCCTCAGTTCAAGAACTGAAGAAATATGCAGAGGGATCCTACGGGAAGACAGAACCATTGCCGAAGTCGAACGCCAATGGCAGCCCAAGATTCTCTTCTACACCAACATCCTTACTCGCGTCATTGGGATCTGGTGCGGCGTCGCCTTGCTTCTGGAGATAATACTGGGGATCTCCTATTCCGCGACGAATCATCGACCTCTATGGGTGGTCCTCAGCCTTGTGGCCGTCTCGAGCTTCATCCAGGGGGTCGTACCCTTTGTCCTTGAAGAGCCGAGGGAGGAAGCTGAGCGGACGGTGCGCATGCTTGAACTCAGCTTCAGGCTCCACGCCCCGCTATCGCAGGCGTCTTTGGAAACCTGCTCCTTGAAGCCCAAAGCTTTGTCACTTATGGTAGACAAGGCATTGATCCTGACGGATAGGCCACAAGCCTACTTCAACTGCCTCCTTCACATCAACTCTGGAGTAGCGACATTGCATCTCGCAAGCGGTACAGTTATTGGTCCACTGGAGATTCAAGCGGTCACCACCTCAACCATGACTTCCTTCGTGGACTCTTCTGGAAAGGAGTGGCGTTTTCAATTCCGGAGGCTCACTGGGGCCGATAAACTCGGCGCTGAGCTGCTTGAACGTGGGGCGAATGAGGTGTGATACGTATCAAACTAGCATTTCTTTTGATGCCTCAAGCTCCGGTGTTCTCCCATGCACAGGACTCCATGACCATTTCAATAGGATTTCGTATGAAGCTGGTGGATGTGGCCCTCACAGACAGTAGCATCAGCATCCAGCTCCATCGAACAATCGACTCCAAAGATCTCCAAATGGATATCACCCTACCAAAGCCTATAGTACCTGAATCATCTGTCCTGTCTCAGAGTGTGACCTTCACCAGGACGACATCAGTGGCGCCATTCATGCCAGGAACGCATCCTGTCTGCCTTGACATCACGCTGCGAAAGCTAGTTTCTGGAGACGATCGCGTCTGGAGCAATTTTTGTCACCAGAACGGAAAATACTGGGAAAGAGCGATGCGATGCCCCAACGTAGACGCTGTACAATTCTATAGGGAGGACAGCGAGATTGGCAAGCTGCTGAAGCTGTTGCCTCGGCACGCGCAGGACGACTTATCAGTTAGTCTTGAGCAGCCAGGGCTTCCTCCCGGTTCACTGGTCCTTCGTAATTACTTTTCCGAAACTCAGGTCTTCAGGCAAGGTTCAGTGTACCAAAGCTACTTTGCCTTTCCTGGGTCTGAGATGGAGGTACGTATCGAGCAGTCAGTCGTTAGAGATGACTTGGTTATCAGTCGCCTGAGCCTGTGGCACCAAAAAGTCATCTACCTCCGTGAAGTGATGGAGAACAAATCAAACTGGTCCGAGCAACTCACGTCTCAGTTTTGGTTACGTTTCCTCTTGCAGGTGGCCCGCGCAGAAGCCAATGATAAGTTCCCGTTCAAACGTCGCGTCTACAGACTCTTCGCACAGCATCAAGTGACAAGCACCCTTATGCACAGCACGGCAGAATCCTTCCTGCGGTTTATGACTGGGGATGATGTTGAGTCCTCACATAGGCTGTTCTGGTGGAGGCTGCTGCCTCCTTGTGGAGGAATCACCTTCCTAAACATGTATTCAGGCGGGTATCAGATAATCTCGTTACTGGTCCCCACCCTCAATGACTTGGCTCACTGTCTTCGTGCAGGTCTCACAGCCTTCCACAGCGATTCGTCGCGGCTCCCCAAGATTGCAGGGTTTGAGTGTGCTCCGGTGAAAGGGTCACAAGTAAAGCTCGGCGAGGTAGAGGGGACGTCCTTCGTTCGCCGCTGGACCGCTCTCAACATGATCAACCTGGAGCTTTCTCCTTTGAGGTGACAAAGAGGGGAAACTCTGACGCAGTGGATACATTGGCTCCGGGGAGGGCCGGGTGAACTACAGACTGAGTTTGACGCCCGGGTGGTCGGGAGACACATCCTTCATATGTTTAGACTGTCACGTCGTCGATGTTCTGGGCGGGCAGAGGATCAAGGCGGTGCCTTTTGAAGCCGCCAACCAGACCCCAGTAGTGCTTCATTCTACACTCCACAAGATGAAAGCCCTGCTGCTCACCCTCCACTCCATCGAACCTCCTGCAACCTACCATGTCACTCGCGAGATGGTGGTAGGCAGGTCGCCTAAGACGGATTTAATCCGATCCAAAAGCGAGTTAGACTTCTTACGAGCGTCTACCGTTGGGTTCTTTACTGCCGAGAGCGCTGCACTGGAGACGACTATGATGATCGGCGCTAGGACCGCTAACTCAAGTCTGGAAATGGGTTCGGGGTCGCAATCCAATCGATCCCCTTTGAGGCATGTGGTTTTGGAGAAGAAAAATGAGAGTCGTGGCATGCCTGAACAGCATGCCCTCGACAACCTCGACGATTCTGACGAAACCCCGCCTCAATCCGGTCCTCCAGCTGTCCAAACCCCGCCTCAATCCGGTCCTCCAGCTGTCCGACTTGACTCCGTAGCGGATTCAGTGATAGCTCCGTTGGAATCCTTGCAGAGTCTGAACTTCGATGATGTGATGCTGCCTGATGACGAATCTTCAGCAAGTGACTTGCCGCTTGGCGTCGTTTTCAGCTACCTCAAACGCGGAAAGACGCTGTTTGTGTGTGTGGACTTCTCCGAGACCAGGTCAGCATACGAGACTCTCAGGTGTGTTGACATTGTTGTGAGTTACGAGGCCTCCCAGGACGCCGAGGCCCCCAGGGAGCCGGAGAACGAGATGTTCCACTGGAGGGGACACGTGAATGACTTCGAGAAATCCAAAGTGGCCTGCGCAGCGTTAGGCTTCGCCTGCATCCTCGCCGATGTCCAGCTCCCTCTCCCACTATCAACGGTTGACAGCAGTGGCCCGCCACTATTGACGATCCCTGAAACAGATATCAAACCTTTCTACCATAGTGCCTTGAGTCATCGCTACCGACAAAGCCTACCTGATCTCTTCAGTAGGGTCTCATGTTATCCACCAGGCGTGGAGCTGGGCAATAGAGTGGCAGTTGTCAGTTACTGCCCCCTTTTAAGTCGGAACGGAACGATTGTCATCGCCCATTCCATAACTGGTCGTGTTTTAGTAAGACACTTCCGAAGGCCCATCCTGGCTGAGCAGATTACCGAGCTGCACCTCATTATCGGCCAGTTCCAGTCGCTTCCTTTCGAGACTCCCAGCGCTCGTCTTCCGCCGGTGAAGCCCTTTACGAACCCCGAAACTGCCGAGGCTGCCGTTGCAATGGTGAATCAGTGGGCCGTACAGGACGACATTCACGCTCCAGACAGCAGTTTGACGCTATTGATTCGAACCCACGGACGTCCACGGCCAGCCTCTGTCGGTGTTGACGCGGATATCGTCCGCAACGCCGTTCATGTGTGCATAAGACTCGTCGTCTTCGTTTCCGGTGGATCTCCCCGCGCTGTATACAGCCTACCGTTACCAGCGCCGGCGCTGGTGGCGCTCCCGAAGGTGTACGGCTCAGCCGTCTGTATTGCTAGTGCTGTGTATCGCAGATGGGCGGAGGACAAGTCCGAAGGAGAAATCAGCAGGGCGGCTTCCATGGTTGAAGTCAGCAGACAGTCGTCTTTGTTGTTGTAGCTTGTTGGGGCTCAGGTTAGGAGCCCCAACAAAGCCATGCGTGCTCTGTGGAGTACTTTCAAGTTAGTACAACATACTTCTAATCACCCCAACCAAGCTTCTTGCCATGTCGAGGTCATCTGCCTCCACGAATTCGACATAGCGATTAACTATAGCTTTGAAGTGCGCTTTCTCAGCCTTCAGGTCCCTTACCTCTACCTCCAGACGGATGTTGGCAGCATCCAACTCCGCTGTTCGAGTATGCATTGGTGAATTAGTTGATCGAGTCACCGCCTCCATGAAGCTGGCAGCCCAATCCTCATCGTTGTCTCTCGCATCAAGGTTAAAGTCTAATCGGTTTGACATCGTCTGAAGCTGTTGTCGAAGATTGTTGGGGCTGGCCAATGGTTGGGCTGGCTCATCCAATCCTCGGTCGCATTCGGCCTCATCATCAGTCTGCCGGCCAGAGACGACGCCAGACAAAGTTTGATCCAGCGCCTCAACATGAGCTTCGTCAGCTGGGCCCCACCCTCGATCAAGGTACTTTTGTAGGTCCTCAGTGGGAGGCCTCAGAGGCGATGGTAAGTCTGAGTCACCCTCGCTTGAGGACTCAGCTTCTCGGACTGCCGAAGGGGCTGCAGGCTCTGCAGATACTTCTGAATCTGGAGAGAACCGTGCATGAACAGGAGTAAACAGAGCCATTTTCGATATTTCCAACAACTCGTTACTAATTTGCAACTTTTTACCTCACCGATGGCTGGACACATCCAAGAAGCACGTCATGTGCACTTCGCCTCGGCTGATGAGTTCAGCCCCAAGGACCCTCCTTTGCGTAGCCGTACTGCTGGAGCGAACTCTAATACTGACCTGCTTACCCGTCGACGGCTGCAATATGCTAGCTCCAGAGGTAACGCTACCCTCGACGGCAATAACCTTGAAGAGGTACTACTCGACGAGAGACAGTCAACTCCTATCGCAATCAACGAAGAGATTCTAGGACTGTACAAGGACCTCGACACTGATGACGAGTCTACAGGTTGGTTCGTGGATGCAGATGCTGATGACGATGACATTTCTCAGTTCACGCGCGGAGGATGATCCGCCTATATTTTATTGCATGCAGATTGGAGGAAATATTGCCTCCTGTGGTGAATTATAGTGTACACCAATTGTAATTTCGCGATGCCACGAGTTTTCGATGGACTACATGAAGCCGCATCCTTCATCCTCTGAAGAGCTGTCTTCCTCTTCTTCCTTCCGCCACAGCGTAGGAAGTCCGACAACCATCTCAGTGAGCCCTCGGAAAACCTGAGTTGCCAGACCCGACCCTTCTCACTCTATCAACGTTTTTACCATTCATAGCGGAGGTCTTTACCAACCGCACACCGGTTAAGAGGCTCAGCTCCGTGGCCTCCTTGGCGATCTTGCTATGGTTCGGGTCTAGGGAGTCCACGAGGTCTTTTTTGGTGGCTGCAAGGTATAATACAGGAGTGCCTTGAATTCGTCGCTCGTCCAGTGCCTCTCGAAAGAACGAAATCTGCTCTTTGCACTCTCGAAAGGAGTCGTAGTTCGTCGAGTCATACGTGAAGATGTAACCCATTCTTGAGGGGGCTACTGGCCTGTGGATTGAGCGGTTCACGTAGTCTGGTGGAGGGCGGAACCCCTCAAAGGGAACAGGTTGGCTCTTTTCCGATTCGGCATCCTCCCTCTCCTTTCGCTCCAGGTTCAACCAGTACCCCAGTCCCCAAATGTCTTTTCCGAACCCGACAAGCCCGGGCACATCCTCAATCTCCACGATCACCGTGGCATCGGTACCAACGTCAGCGGCGAGATCAGAGTTGATCGTCACTGTGACATAGTAGAGCGCGGGCCTGTCTGTGGATGCGAAGGAGCAATCTTGAGCGATTCTGTCTGTGCAGCGAAGTTCTGCTTACACACGCTGCACAAAGGAATTTATCAACGAGGTCTTGCCACAGCCTTTACGGCCTATCACCGTTATTCGAATCATTGCCGGCAATCTGTTGCCGGCCATGATGCCTGAACTCCCGATTAGTCTTAGTTTGCAACACAAATCATGAGCAAACACGACTTCTCAAGAGATCCATAAGTTCTTTCAGCCGCATCGTCCGCTGTTTTCCTTTGAAGTTAGCGTCGGTCTTGAACATCTTGCACACATCCCTCATCTTGATAGAGGCATTGGCCTTCTTGTAGGCCTTCTCTGCTGCATCGTAAACCATCTTGGAGTACGGCTTCGAGGAACAGACAACACCAGTCATCATTCCACGTAGCACATCTAGAAGCTCGTCCCCACTCGCCCGCTTGAATGTATCCAGGTCCTTCACATGATTGCAGATGTCTTTTGGGAGCATGCTGATGAGGACCTCCTGCGGATTTGGGAGGCCAGGCAACTTGAAGTCGGGCAGGATCAGAGGGATTTTATTGTGAATGACGCGGATGTGGGGGAAGTCGAAGCGAATCTGAGATCGAACGTTGATTTTCTTCAATGAGGCGCTGGAGGTGGGGCTTTGGTTGTATTGGTAATCGTCTTCAAACTCATCATCGTCTTCCTCATCATCATCTTCCCCATCATCGTCTTCCTCATCATCTTCCGCCTCGTAGTAGTCTTCGTCGTCCTTGGTGATGTAGTAATCCGCGTAGACGGATGTCGCTTCCTCTGGCACTTCAGTAACGTCTTCTGGCGCTCCAGTTACTTCCTCTGGCACTCCAGTTACTTCTTCTGGCACTTCAGTCGCTTCCTCTGGCACTCCAGTTACTTCTTCTGGCACTTCAGTTGCTTCCTCTGGCACCTCAGTAACGTCTTCTGGCACTTCAGTTGCTTCCTCTGGCATTTCAGTAACTTCTTCTGGCACTTCAGTTGCTTCTTCAGGACTCTCCGTCTCCTCCGAAGCAGTCTTGGTTGCGGGTGCGGAATAGCCACCCTCAGGAACAGTTATCACGTGTGGCATCTCTGTGGACTTGGCAGGAAAGACACCTGAATGATATACTAGCGCCTCGATTTTGCTTTCTTCGTTGATCACAAACCCAAGGGCAAAAGATTGGGCCGAAGCGAACAACCTGTCTATCTGACCTGAAAGCGGCTTGCCAGTCCTGTTGGCAAGGACGCCAACTAAGGCAAAGTCGTCAGCCGGAAACGGCTGCACCACCAAACTAACGTTAAAAAGGTCAAGGAAGCTCGCATTCGTTGAACTGACGCTGATATCCGACACAGCCACTCCGTTGACATTAGCCAATGATTTGACGGACTCTGGAATCGGACCTTCGAGTAGTGCGACTGCTCGGGCCTCCCAAACCGTTAGCGAGCCCAGGTCTTTCACATCCTCAGCCGAGTGAAATTCCATCGATCCCTCAGATGGCAGTCGCACACCAAGCCTGTTGCCGCAGGGCTGTTGCACAGCGAAATCTATGTAATCGGGAACAGTCACATCTGCTGCGTCAACATTGATTACTCCTCCTGAAAACATCACTCCCAGTGGCTTCGTAAGTCCCATTCCTGCGAACTGGAACTTCCCTGCGAGTCGTTTCGACTTGCCAGCCATGCAAGGCACGTAGTAGCATCGGGGATCTGTCATGCAACGGCCTTCTCGAAGCCTTCGACACGCCGACAGATCAGTCTGTTTCCAAGTGCGCTGGCACTCACCGGTCTAAGGGGAAAGCAATGCGGCATGCACCTCGACAACGTGACCGACGCCAAGAGTGAGTACAGTGCACGCATATGCTGCGTTTTAGGTTCGTATCTTTAAAGGATATGCGCCTAACCAATGTCACTCCAATCATGAAGCGACTCTGCGCGGCCTGTGGCCTGAACGTTTCCTGAAGCGCCTGTCTGTGGGCTGCCCAGTTTGAGTGATTAAATTGATTAACCAAAGAAATGACCAAAACTCTGCAGTGGGAGAACGTCGTAGTACTAACGCAGTGATTTCTTTGGTCCGACGGATGAGAATGGTCGCGCACCACGCAAACGACCACCAGAGGTGTCGAGTGCAAAGCAGTTGAAGCGTACGAAAATGGAAGCTGAGCTGCATCCCACCGTCATAGCCCCGTCATCTGAAAGCGGCACCGAGTCCTCTGGAGCATCCGGAGTCTGCAATGGGCAAGTAACGCCTGTTCAGCAGAGCCCTGAGGTCCGCGTCACTCCTGGAGCCCCGAAACGGTTATCGTTAATAAATTTAGCCGAGGTGGATTCGCAACCGGATGACTTCACCTCGAGTCAGAAGGACCTCGGCAGTGATAAGTTCCATCCACTTTCTTACAGCTCAACGGATCTATTCCACGGTAAAAACGCTTCTGCTGGCTTTTTTACGGTGGCCAAGAAGAAAGATGAGAAGGAGCGAGGTGAGGTGGCGTGGACTGAGGTAACGCAGTATCTGTCCTGTTCGCAATTCTTACTGACGGATGGGATCGTATTGAAGCCTTGAAGGGCTCAGGCTCCGGATCCAAGAAGAAATCTATCGTTATCTTGTGCAATGTCTTCAGGCTTCTTCTGGTCCATTCTCCCAAGGACTTAGAGCGTGCATGTTGGCTCTCGCTCAGCAAGCTAGCCCCCAATTACGAGGCTGTCGAAACGGGAATTGGTGATGGTCTCCTTCTTCGCGCTGTCTCGGAGTTCTACAATCGCTCCGAGGCAAACATACGCGCCGATCTCGTGGAGTTTGAGGACCTCGGCTTGGTGGCCTCCCATTCTCGGTCGTCGATGAGGACCCTGCTGGGATCTCAGCCGTTGACTATCGAATCGGTTTTCTCAACGATGAGAGGGATAGCTGAAATTTCTGGGGCTAACGCTCAAACACAAAAGAAGAACCTGGTGAAACGTCTCCTGTCTTCCGCCTCATCCATTGAATGCAAGTTCATAATTCGGTTCCTGCAGGCCAAACTACGGATTGGGATTCAGACCGCGTCAGTCATATCTGCCCTTGCTGCCTGCTTCGTTCTCTCGCCATGCTCCTCAGGCGTCACCGCTGATATTCGCGGATCTGAGTCTTCCATCGCGGAGATGGAAGCAGCGGTTAAACGTGCTCTGTCTGAAGTTCCCGACATCGGTTTCGTGGTTCAATGCCTTATCAACGGAGAGGGTCCTGAGACGCTGCCAACCGTCTGCCACATCACTCCTGGACGTCCTGTGCTCCCGATGCTTGCAAAGCCAGTCAAGAGCGTCTCCACAGTCTTCGATAGGTTCGCCGACTCGAAATTCACATGTGAGTACAAATACGACGGGGAAAGAGGCCAGCTGCACATATCCAAGGGCACAGTGAGAATCTTTTCCCGTAACATGGAAGAAATGACTAGCAAGTATCCAGACGTCGTGAGAATCTGCTTGGATGCGCTTCTCGAGACTGGTACCGAGTGCATTGTCGACGCAGAAATCGTGGCGTTTGACACAGAGAAGGGCATCCTTCCCTTTCAAGTGCTGTCCACACGCAAACGCAAAGATGTGTCTGAGGCCAACATTGAGACTGGCGTTTGTGTCTACGCCTTCGATATTTTGTTCATGAGCGAGCCGCTACTTCAGCGGTCGCTGGCAGAGAGGAGACGGCTGCTGCATCAGTGCTTTGCTGAGAGTGCAGGTCGGTTCCAGTTCGCATCATTTAGGGACTGTGACAATACTGAGGAGCTTGATACGTTTCTTCAGGAGTCAGTTGATGCCAATTGTGAAGGTCTGATGGTTAAGGCTCTGGAGTCACACGCTACATACCAACCCAGCCTCCGTTCTCGCTATTGGCTCAAGTTGAAGAAGGACTACATCGATGCAATCGGTGACAGCGTGGACGTTGTCCCTGTCGGAGTCTTCTACGGCAAGGGCAAACGATCCGGAGTGTTCGGCGCATTTTTGTTGGCTGTTTACGATGCAGGCACCGAAACCTTTCAAACAGTATGTAAGATAGGCACCGGCTTCACTGACAAGTCACTAGGAGATTTACATCAGAAGCTCTCTAGTGCCGTCACGGAGAGACAACCCAGCTGTGTGGATGCTGCTGAATCCAAACCTCCAGACCTGTGGTTGACGCCGACATTTGTGTGGGAGATCAAGGCGGCGGATCTCTCTATCTCTCCAGTGCATACTGCAGGATCACATCTCAACAACGGGCGCGGGATCAGCCTGAGGTTTCCTCGTTTCCTTCGGGAACGACCTGATAAGAACCCGTCAGATTGTACGGACACATCGCAAATACTGGAAATGTTCAAGGAGCAATTCACCAAAAGGGTCGAGGAAGATGACGAAGAAGACATGCTCATTTGATTTCGAGAGATCACAGTATTTGACCAAGCTGTTGAATGTCCTGCCTGATCTGATGACCCTTTGTCAACACCCCATGAGCCTTTACCCTGTCAACACCCCTAATGAGCCTTTACCCTGTCAACACCCCTCAATTGCTTCTTATTCGAGACAAAACGGTTGTCGTAAAACCACGATTTCGGTCCGAGGTCCTCAGCAGCATGTCTCAACCCAAGGAAAGGCGTACGTTCAGGACCTTCTCGTACAAGGGCATCGAGCTCAAGGAGTTGCTCGACGTCCCGAAGGAGCAGCTCGTGGAACTCTTCCCTGCTCGTCTCCGCAGAAAGATCACTCGTGGTGCGCACAAGGCTAAGTACGAGCACGTTCTGCGAAAGTGCCGTAAGGCCCGCAAGGATCTGGCTGTAGGCGAGAAGCCCGCCATCGTCAAGACTCACCTCCGCCATATGATTGTTGTTCCCGAGATGATCAGCTCTGTCATTGGTGTCTACAACGGGAAGACTTTCTGTGAGGTCGAGATCAAGCCGGAGATGGTGGGTCATTACCTGGGAGAGTTCTCCATCACCTACAAGCCTGTGAAGCACGGTAAGGCTGGCCATTCAGCCGGCAAGTACATGCCTTTCCAATGATGTGGGAATCCTTTTGACATGCGATGCTAGGGGCTTCCACGGGACTGGTACAGGGCTGGGGTCTCACCTGATGACTGAGTGACCTGAGCAGAATTCCTTTGTTGATTCATACTCGCGGATATCTTTCTGATCTACGGAACCT
>NW_027178856.1:0-1431 GCF_019968985.1 Porospora cf. gigantea B | reverse complement strand
AAACAGATCAGTCTTTATAGGTTTATTCGTTGGCGCGTAGCACCTTCAAAAAATGAAATCTGTTGGCCGTTTTGCGATCTTTGTTTGATTGATTGTCGTATCTTCGTGACTTCTTTCTTTTGTGAGCAGATTAACAACATCACTTCATGGTAGGGAGGTACTTTACTGTCGCTTTCATGATGGCGTCGACGTCAGACCGCTCATGCCACCGTTGCCATTTTGCTTTGTCATTACGACCCTGGGAGTCGCACATTAGCCAGCAGAAGATGGCTGCTTGCCAGAAAACGGCAGCCTTTACGATAAACATATAGGCGGTCTCCTCCCCCACAAAGTGCAATGTCGCGACCCCGCGGTGTGAGAAGCGGACTTCACATCGGAAGTCGACCCAGGACTTCACATCGGGTGTCTCCTGATCTTCGGCACTCATAGACTTCATCCAGTTCATGGCACTTTTCTTTTGCTCTTGAGCGCGGTCTTCCACCCAAAACCCCTCGTAGCTAAGGTGCAGCTTGCCGGATTGGTCAAAGTTCAGGAACTCCACGACGAATGGCGGGTCAACTAGCAATGGCAGGGTGCGCAGCGCCCACTCAGGCGCTATCATAACGGGTCCCGACGTCACAGAGAAGGAGCGCTTGACAGTGGCATCTGTGAGGTCGTCCTGTTCGTGCAAGTGGGGGTCGAAGAACATATCGTCGTGCACATCTCTCTCCTCCGTTGGTAGAACTCGATGGCCCTCTGCTTTGATGTAAGACCCCAGTGCAGATTCTGGAATAGTCACGACCCTGCTTCCCTCAGCGAAGGGGACTGGAGAGAAGACGATTTCGTGACCCTCCTCGGTTCCTCGGTGCCACATAATGTTCTTCAAAGGGTACTTCGCCGCCAATCTGTGGTTGTCAACAAGCTGGACTCGCTGGCCTACGAAGCAGTTGCCCTTGATAAACATGGCCCCTTCAACCTCAGGTTTCAGTGCTTCTTGCTCGTGCAAGTAAACACCTCTGGAAAATCGTCAAAACCACAAACTTTGGAGGCTAAAAGAGAAACAGGTCAATTTAAGTAGAAAATATCACAGCGAACAGAGATCGGGAAGAATACGATCCCAACAATCGCCTTTTACTATTGTTGGCCGTTTTGCGATCTCAATACTGTTCAGATTCCATTTTTTGAAGGTGCTATGCGCCAACGAATAAACCCACCTGTCGTCCTCGAATGAGCTTTCAGACAGCGTCGAACTCGTCGCCTTTGACCCGATAGGTGCCGTATCACGTTGCAATCCGAAGTCTCGCAGAAGAGCTTCCAAATCTATGGTCTCGGTGAGCTCGTTTTTGTTTTTTACCTTTTCTAGGCGTTGGCCTCGCAAAGGAGTGATGTGGTCTACGACGTCCACCTTCATCAGGTACTGAGTGAAACCGCAGCCAGGCGCTCACTGGGTTC
>NW_027178855.1:0-3361 GCF_019968985.1 Porospora cf. gigantea B | reverse complement strand
GTCTAAATACAAGTGAGTTGATTGTAGTAGCACCATACACAAAGCACGGGCTGGCACAAGGCCCACTTAAGGGTCATTGCTTGATGTGTGTCAGTGCTGGGGGGGTCTTCTGGCGCTGTGTGGTCTTCGCAGACCGTTAGTTATCTCGTTTGGGTTGTTCCGCTTTCAATGAGGTGTAGTAGTGGTATCAGGCCCTTCCGTATATCGCGTCTCTCAGCCAGGCCGTCTCCCTGATCATGTGCCTCTTCTCCAGCTGATTCCACCCCTTTTCCTTCGCCAATGTTTCCCAGCAGAGGAGCCTGTGGGGGTGTTTCCACCGCAGAGGAGTGTACACCCGGTGGTCCGGGTAATAGCCCGTCCACCATCTAAGGAGGAACCATGCGCTATCTGTGGGTAGGGCTTTAAGCAGCGTAGAGGTTGCTGTGTCCGGGGCGGTGCGAGACAAACCTCGTAGAGTCGACTCTGTTTGTGTCGCCTCGAATAGCCTCTCCGCCTCCGTTTGACCTATTTCTCGGAACCTCAGTAAGGCCTTGAGCGTGTCCCAGGTTACCCTTGTCATTCCGTAGGCTTCCAGCACTGTCCTGGAGATGGCAGTCCTTAGTCGCACGATCGCTTCTCGGTCTAGGATCTGCTCGCCGTATCTTACACCACCGCACACGAAGGTGAGCAGCATATTCCTCAGATGTATAGGGTGTGATCTCCTATCTACCCCTCCTGCATATCGCAGTGTTCTCGCGATCGATCCCACCAAGGGCAGGCGTCCCTCAATCGATTTGCAGGAGCTAATCCCTCCCGGGTCCAGTATTAGCCCCAGATATCTCCCTTCCGTAAGGTTCTGGATCGCTGTGTTGCGGTAGAGGAATGTTCCCGAGGACAGGGCCCATGTCTTCGCCACTGACAGTCTCATCCCTTCGGTCTCCTCCCACTCTTGGGTCGCTAGTAGCGCCTGCTGCACTTGTCGGGGGTCTCCTTGTATCGCGACGTCGTCGGAGTAGAGGGTGGGTGTGGCCCCACATTGGGCGATTGCCGTCGCCAGATTGTCCATCACGAAGAGGAATAGTACTGGAGAAAGGCAGCCCCCTTGGGGAACACCTCTCGTGGTGTAGAATGGCATAGAGACCGTATTTCCTATCTTAACAACATTACTTGGTGATGACAAAGTGAGCAGTATTGCCATTGTTAAGGACTGCCTTAGCCCCATCTGTTGTAGTTGAGCAGCCACTCTGTGTTTGTCCACCAAGTCGAATGCAGCGGTGAGGTCGAGGCAGACAGTGTGTTGACCTTGTATTATGCCGGCGTTCACCTGTTTCAAGGCCGATAGTATTCGTCGCCCTGGTATGTAGGCGAACTGGGCAGCGTGTGGTGTGTAGGTGGCGAGTAGGTAGCGAAGGAGCGATGCCTCCACTACCTTTCTGACCTGTGATAGCAGCGAGACGGGTCTGTAGGAGGACGGCTCAGAGGCAGGTTTTCCACGTTTCAGTAGTGGTCGTACGATAACTTCGGTCCACCTCTTTGGTAGTCTGCCTAGAGTCAGGCTTCTGCGTAGCAGTTTGAGGATGATCATTGCGTGTGTCTTTGGTGCCAGTTTTAGAAATTCCGTCCTGATTGCATCGCCTCCCACCGCCTTGTTGCGGTGCGCGGCTTTGATCGAAGCCACCAGACTTCCTTGGAAGTCAGAAGGCAGCGGATCATTCACCTGAGTGGCCAGTTCTACCCTAGTTGAGCCAGATCTTCCTTGGAGGAATCTGCTGTATGTCTCCGGTGCTAGGTGCTCGCCTTTCGCCGCCTTTTCCTCGTACACCATCGTCCGAGTTCTGATGTTCTTCGCCACTGTCGAGGAGCACAGCGTCTCCTCCCTTACTGTGTGTACTCCAGCGTTCCGCCTCCTCTTGCGCACCAATGATCTCAGCTTACGTCTGTAAGAGGCCGCTGCAGCCGCGTCCCCTCTCCTCAGCGCTCGCTTCTTGCATTCCGCCGTTTCCATGATCTCTTGGTCCAGAGGGCCTGTTGTCGGTGTGGGGTATCTGTCCTTCCTGAGGAAAGGTGTCTTAGTGAATCTCTCGTATGCCTCATACGCCTCGTCTAGGTCTACCGTTGGGCTAGAGACGAGTGCCGCAAGTTTCGGTCCCTCAGTCTCGTACCACTGTGTCGCAACCGCTCGCCTTCTCTTGTCGTTGAGGGTCGACGTCTGTGGTAGGCCCCGGCATCCTTCGATTACCGTCAGACCCAGGGGCCGGTGGCCCTGAGTTTCTTCCAGCATCTCTACTGGACGTACGTGGACACCCCTTACCAACGCGAGGTCTATGGTTGAAGTCCCTTGCCTGCTACCGAGTTGGACGAAGGTCGGCTTGGATGGAGTGACTATGGTCCACCCATCCTTAGCTGCCCTGTTGGCGATGATTCTCCCCCTGGGCTTGCTTATTCTGCACCAGTTCACATGCCTCGCGTTGAAGTCTCCCACCAGAAGACATCGGCGGTAGGGTGTCATCTGGTCCAGCAGGGTAGAGAGGGCCGTTGCCGGAGTTTGGGGGGAAATGTATGTTCCCCCGATCACCATGTGCTCAACTTCTAGGACTATCAGCTCGATCAGGTAGGAGCGGTTGACTTGGGGTGTGGCATATTTGAGCAGTGGTCGGAAGCGTAGCATTCTCCGGATCCAGCATATCGTGCCGCCTCGTTTGTTGCTTTCTTCTTGTATCCAGAGCTGTGTGAAGCCCCTCGGCGGCGTTACCGTCGATTGGCGACATTCGAACAGAAATATCACGTCAGGATGCGTGCGACCCATGATGTATTCTATTCTGGCCCTGCGCGTGCTGAGTCCTCCAACATTCCAATACATTATCTTGAGGTCTCTAGGGGTCGTCATCCCAACACAGTACTTGCGCGAGGGTGTCGTTTTTCCGCTTGGTTTCCTTGGGGCACTTCCCAAAGGTTGATCTGGCGGCCGAGTTCCGGGATCTTCCCCTTTTAGCGATCATCCGAGGTCTTGTATATGGTAGATGTGGTGTCCCTTGTCGGGATGTTTCCCTCATTTGATCTAACCGTGGTAGGTGCAATGGTTGTAGTGGTCGCTCTAGTCTGTGGAATGTTTCCGGCTGCTCCGGCCTTGAGAACTTGCCCTTGGTTGGTCCTGCGGTGGGAGGCTCGGTACCAGCAGTGTGGGCATTCTTGGTCGTGCGGACGGCCCCCTCCGGTCCCGCCTTTCTGATCGCTGTGCTCGTGGTGGATTCTTCCCCATACACTTTCGGTTCAACAGTTCCTCCTACGGTGCATCCCAGATCGGGTGTAGCGTAGATTTCCAGATTAGACTCTCCAAAGTTGTTGTTGGGGTCCGTGATAGCTCCTCCGATTGTAATTCCTG
>NW_027178854.1:0-3361 GCF_019968985.1 Porospora cf. gigantea B | reverse complement strand
AAACTCTTCATGCCAGAGATGCGAATAAAGAACCAGATATCCCATGAGTATCAGCTACGTCAATGACGTCAGGTGACGTGACCAGCGACGTCGTGGTTACGGATCTTAAACATCACACTACGATGTTCACTCGGACGTACGGGTCTTGCTCGGCGGATACCTCACAGCCGCTCGCACAGGCTCAGCTCGAGGCTGCACCCCCAAGCGTTCGGCTTTGTCAGGCTCACTGTCGGTCTCGTCCGTCCACTCCGACTCCACCGCGCCATGTTGAGGGTCTTCCATGAAGGCAGAGGCGTCTCGAGCAGGTGGAGCGTCTTCATGAGTGGGTGTGGGGTCTTCGGGGACGTCCTCCACCTCTGACATATGCTCCATGGAACTCAGCACAGCTATTTTCTTCTCACTGCTAGATTCACTCTGCCCTCGGGGAGTGTCCAACCGAGGTTCATCCACGACAATCACCTGAAGTTTATCCCGCTCAAGTTTGTCTCTCTCAGCCTCAACATCGTCCTTCTCTTCAATGCTCTTCCGCAACTCCCGCAGCAGCTTCTCGCGTGCGGGATTGAACACATGTGCCCCCAATAGAGCGCTTCGGCTATAGTCGGCTAGGCGCCTCAAGGGGTTCCTTTCTCGGTTTTCAACGTCCCGCTCGTCCTCATCGCGCTCCAAGCCAGTTAAATCAGGCGACACGGTAGCCACGCGCCCCTCGGGAACCAGGTCCTCGTAGCGGTGAATCGCAGCCCTGGTATGCGACGGGCGGGCGGGGGGACAGTACACATTTATCTGAGCAGGATGCAACCCAGGAGAGGTGGTTGGCATGCCCACCATTCCCCTAGTAGCTGCCATAACCCCGAATGCGTCTGCTTGTTGCTCCGCCAATTATCTCACCTTTGTGCTGCTGGCGTCCCTTAATAACGTCCCGTACTGCCGTCAGCCACCGATGCACAGCCGGTGCTGAGTCCGTTCCGAATAGCCAGTAACTCAGTGCGACGTCTCCCTGTTTCCGGACGCATTCAAAGCCCGCCTTCACGGCCCCTTGGTGCATGCGAGCCAACGGCGAGATTCCAGGTTCTACGAAATGCCGGACCTCGCAGCGGATACCCTCTACTTCCTCGCCCCACAGGCACACGACAGAATCCGGCGGCAGGTAGACCAGTTGATCGTTTTCAATTAGCCTCGGCAGCTCCAGGCATATGAGTGTCTGGGTTTCTGGGTCCGTCTGAAGAGTTAAGGGTCGGTGAGTGTCCGCTCTCACCACGTTCGATACCAACAGGAACTGATCACATGCTAGAGCCAATCGAACTAGACCCCATTGCTGGTGGAAAGCATCGCGACGGAACAAGAAACCCTCCAACTGTACAGATACGTCGAGGAACTCTGGGGTGTAAGGCATAGGTCCCTTGTACGCGAAGTCAAAGGCAGTCGCCTCGGAGGGCCCCGAGCCCGACTTGTGCAGCTGCTGCTGTTGCTGGTGCGCCCGCAAGCCCTTAGGAACGACCCAGCCGGAGACCAACGCTTCCGCCTCGGCGTGAAAGTCGGCGGCGTAGGAGTCGTACAACGGCAATAGGATTTCGCGGAGCTCTGAATCTCCAAGGACAGAGTGGATGAGGTTCACCTTTTGCTGGTGGTACTCAGCAGGTGAGGGGGGGAACTCGATGACCTCGCTATCCTTCCAGAGATTTCCAATAACGTCGATGTGATGGATTTGCCTTCCCAGTTGCTGGTTGATGGTTCGTAGCCCGTCCAAGGAGCTCAGCGTTTTCTGTGTCGAACTGGTGCCTGACCTACTGAATCGCAGGGATGGAGCAACCGACGGACTTCCTCACATGTGAGCTTGTTCCACGGAACAGTCATCGGCTCTGGAGAGTCCATCAGAGGCTGGAACTGACCCGAGAGGAGAGGCATGAGTCCGCAACCCGGATGATTGAACAGGTGCACCCAAACGTTGACACCTGCAGTGGGGTTACGATCACCGAGAGCCAGAACTGCGTCCAGCTGCTCCAGTTTGAGGGCCAAATAGTTCCGGAATATTTCGTTGTTCCGTGCGAGCTCCTCGGTATCTCGCGTGCTCCAGTTCTCCAGAGATTTCAGGTCGTCGCCCATGTTGTCGTACTTCTGGGCCATCACGGTCCGCAGATTGGCACACGACGTCCGAATTCTCCGTCTCATCTCCTGCATTGCTGATTGGGTCTGGTGTCCTAGGTACTCCAGCTCATTAACCACAGCGAAGCACTTTCGGATACAGTCGTCCATGCTTCTTTCCACCGCCTCTAATAGGTCTTGTCTCACAACCTTGACGCCGTCAGGATCCAGCTTCATGTTGGAATGCTGGTGATGCCGGCCACCCGCCTCAAAGCAGTGCACGCAGCAGGGGACCATGTCGCACCGGGAACAGCAGTACACCAGGTCGAACGCCGCAGCATCAAGCATGTCTCGACGAAATCGGGCCTGGCAGATGTCACACGACTGCTGCAGGCCGCGAGGGCTAACCTCCTCCTCCTCCGGGGCGGCGCGCTCCTCATCCAGATCTGCCAGGTAGCTCCACGCAGGCTCCGGGGCGGAAGTCCGCTGTGTTTCCGAGCCGTCCCTCCACTTGCCTCCTCACCCAGCATATGCACGGCGGCAGGCACCGCACGCTGCGCCACCTCCGCCACAGGGCTGGCCCGAACGAGATCCGAGGAAGCCACTGTGATTACGTGCGCCACAAAGGGACCCTCGGTATGCTCCTTCCGAACACAGGCTCCGCACATGTACGCGCTACAATCTCTGCAGAAAAGGCTGCCAAGAGCTCTGCATGCTGCAGCGGGCACGAACTCACGACCAACACCTCACACAGACTCGAGTGGTCGTTGGGTCAAAGTCAGTGAACCCAGCGAACACTTCTGGTCCTCCCGCGGGGCTACTGAGGTCTGTCTTTGCACCGGAGAACCCTCACTTATTCCTGGCCTCACAGGGTAATCGAACAAAAGATCAGGTCTGGAGGGGTCGAAGCGTTCTGGCTGGGCCCAGGGGTCTCTCCAAGTTCCGGGACCCTCAAAGGGTGGGTCCACAGCCACGGATCCGACAGCTCCTGCGACCGGCGACATCCCATCTGGTCGGATCTACTTATGCCCTGCCCCAGCCCTCACGCCTCGCGCATGCTCTATGGCTCTCTCCGCCTCCGCCGCAGTGATCTTAGCCTCTCGAACGGCCGCTATTTCGTCAATCTCATGTAGAACAGCTTCCTGGTCGTGCAGCCATCCCCTCATGTCTGTGGGAAATCTGTCACGTGACAACGTCACTATGACGTCACCTGGCGTCATTGACGTCGCTGATACTCATGGGATATCTGGTTCTTTATTCGCATCTCTGGCATGAAGAGTTT
>NW_027178853.1:0-3377 GCF_019968985.1 Porospora cf. gigantea B | reverse complement strand
CGTTTTCTTGAGGACATTTTGTGGGTGGGCTCGCCCACAAAAAGTGTCTCTTTTAGGAGGCCAAAGTGGGTGCATAAGAACCGTAACGGTGGCAGATGTACAGTGCCCGCAATGGGGTCGTCTGCTTCGCCGGTTAGGGTTCGGTCGAATCTGGCTCGCAAAAAATTGCGAATTTTTCGAAATGGCGAATTTCTCGAAATGACAGATTTGACACCTCATCGAAATGGCGAATTTTTCGAAATGACGAATTTCTCGGAAATGACGAATTTTTCGAAATGACGTATTTCCCGAAATGACGAATTTCCCGAAATGACGAATTTCCCGAGATGACGAATTTCCCAAAATGACGAATTTCTCGAAATGACGAATTTTCGGGCGAGCCTCTCTGATTCGGACGCACCTCTGCGCCAGAACACCCCACATGGCAATTCACAACCAGCAAGATGCAAGCATTCAAGGAAGGTTCATTTCCGGCGTTTTCTTGAGGACATTTTGTGGGTGAGCTCGCCCACAAAAAGTGTCTCTTTTAGGAGGCCAAAGTGGGTGCATATGAACCGTAACGGTGGCAGATGTACAGTGCCCGCAATGGGGTCGTCTGCTTCTCCGGTTAGGGTTCGGTCGAATCTGGCGCGCAAAAAATTGCGAATTTTTCGAAATGGCGAATTTCTCGAAATGACAGATTTGACACCTCACCGAAATGGCGAATTTTTCGAAATGGCGAATTTCTCGAAATGACGAATTTCTCGAAATGACGAATTTCTCGAAATGGCGAATTTCTCGAAATGACGAATTCTGCCTGCATCACATACACTCGAAATTCTGGGATTTCGAAAATTCGAAACATCTGCGCCCGAGGCCGAAAAAGGACTTTCGAGGGGCTTCGCCGCCAGCCGCTACTCGACTTGGCCACAACGATGTGCGGCAGGTGCCATGAGTCCGCCATGGCATAGACAAGTGGATGAATCTAGGAGCTGCGTACGAGGCGTCGTGCGCCAAACTGGTGCAGATGGCGGCCCAGTTGGCTCTGGTAGAGTCTCAAGCCGACCCAAGTTGACAGTGTTCATCCGGAACATAGAACAATTTGATGAGTGGTTTGTTTCAAAGTGGTAGTGGACTGATACGCATAATTGAATCTTCCGCCCTTTTCGGGGAGTTAACTCCCCGAAAAGGGTGGCGTTGTCCCCCGTCCTGCGCTGTGTCTATTCCCTGCCATTAAGGCCCATCTAAGAAGGTCTAGAGAAGGTCAAGTATCCCCTGTATGCTTCAGCGCAATCCATTTTCAGGTTAACTGCATTCGGCAGGTGAGTTGTTAGACACTCTTTAGCAGATTCCTACTACTTGTGATTCACAGGCAGCAAAGCGTCGAAATTACAACTGTGCCTTTCCGCTGACGCATCCAGATTATCACGTCAATGATTCCGATATTTTTGCTGCCAGATCCAGCATGAAGCTGCACCACGGCGACCTGCGGCCTTTTGTGGACGACCACATCGATGGGGCGGTTCGAGCCTACAGATACCTAACTGGACAGCCGAGTTTTTGCATTACTGAGTTGCCCCTTATTGAGGGATTCAGCAAATGCGACCGTTGCTCGCGGGTTATCTTGTTAAAGATCGCTCGCAATTCCAGCGAGAAAGTGGAGATGACCATTGGTTCAGGTGGAAATATATCTGGCAAGTCTGAAAACAAGCGTGGGTGGACAAAGAAGACTACAGTAACTTATTATGGTACCATGCTATTTCTTACTGATGGCAAGACAATTGGCGTGTTGCCATTCGCCAACGAGGCAGAGTACTACGCCGCCATGGCATTCTCTCAGTCAATTTCAGGGCGCGCTCTTCGTGTGGGACAAACCTGCCTGCTAGTGGAACCCAGGGTGTCAGGCTTCTGGTTGCAAAATCAAGATTCTGCGGACGACAATAGTAGCTTGTCCACACGAATTATGCCGGTCTATACTGTACGGCGGGAGTCGTTGATTCGGCCATTGGTACCTGTGAAGTTTTCTTGGACTTCATTCAAAGCGACGACTGCAGATTTTGTGGCAGGTTCCTTTCAAATTCAGAATGTCAGTATCCAGAGTCCGCAGTTCATATCAGGATTGTGCCGAGGTTTTCTGTGCGACAGATCGTCGGAGGAATGCGTCTGCCTCGAGAAATCCTCATCAGCGTCTTCCGTGGCTCTGAATTGCGTACTGGACTTCTCAGACAATGCGACCCAAATCCCAATGGCGCCCTACCAAAGTTATCAAGGATTCACATTGATGGAGGACTTTGTGGTCAATCAGATCTTGCTCAACATGTCCTTGGACAGTCTAATCGCAGATCCTATCCATCGATCGACATTGGTGGATCGGCTCAATGCGTTGGTCGATGCGGCCAACAATGAAGGCGGCTGGCAAATTCTGTACTGGAAAAAGGTGTCATTCAACAAGGACCTGCAAATTGTGCATACCGACGATTACCACGTTGTACAACTCATGCCATTGCTCACGGAAACAAACCCTGAGGCACTTAAGGCATTGCAAAGCGATTTTCCCATGGTTGAAATACCTACCTCAAACATGGGAGGCCCTGATATTAACTTGAATCCTGCTAGAAAGAAAAGGTGCCTTGAGATGGAATGACTTTTGTGCGCGATGACTGCAAATAGCAAAGCGTGGTAGGTCTTCCAACTACCAAAGATTGGTTCCTTGATTTCTGACATTCTGGCGTTGAACAGCTCGGAATATCCGCGGTAAAACAAACAAAGTACAAACTGGGCGATCACGCTGGTGCGCCCATAATACCCTAACAACTGGCGGCTTTGTCATCTCTAAAGTCTGTGGGGCGGTATGTGTGTGGGGTGACTTGCATGGTGTTGTCGGTAGTTTAGTTGAAGGGTGACAATGAGACAATGCATCTGATAAAGAAAAAGATGTTTCCTTGCACCATGACGGACATCTTTTCTAAAAATGATATGATCGTCTCTTTAAAATCTTTCTTGCGACAATCAACCACTTAATTTCTGCCACTCTTTGATGCGCCATGTTCAGTGATCAGCACCTTAAAAAAGGTGCTCTCTCCTACCGCACAAACTCGTGAACTGCACTATTTTTTTCCAATACATTTGTGCAGTGCATTTTAAGCCACTGATCTCGACAGCAACAAGAAAACGCGACGGATATGTAAGAGATTGGAACTGTTTTCTAAACCACCCCCCGCACACCGCTTGTACATATATCTCTATGATATGACCTCTATATGATGTGCTATCTCTATATATGACCGAACTTTGATAGATGTGACATAGTCACAATACACAGCAGGCAACATAAATGACTAAATGAAAGGAGGGGGGTCGCTACCTGACCCCCCTCCTTTCTACGAATTGATATGCAG
>NW_027178852.1:0-25675 GCF_019968985.1 Porospora cf. gigantea B | reverse complement strand
GAGACCACCCACAAAGACCCCGAGAAGAGCAACTGCCTCAACCCGAGTTCAAGGTACAGGAGAGGCGAGACCACCCACAAAGACCCCGAGAAGAGCAACTGCCTCAACCCGAGTTCAAGGTGTAGGAGAGGCGAGACCACCTCCAACAACGACCTCAACCCGAGTTCAAGCTGCAACGACCTCTGCCCTAGTTCAAGGTGTAAGAGAGGCGAGATCACCTACAACGACGACGACCTCTACCCGAGTTCAAGGTTTAGGTGAGGCCAGACCACCTACAACGATCTCAACCCTAGTTCAAGATGTAGGAGAGGCGAGACCACCTACCACGACCCCGACAAGAGCAACCCGAGGGCAGATTACAACGCTTGTCCCTCCCTCTATAACTTCGACAGCGGACACACAGCCGCTTTCCTTCACTGTCATGGTGCGGCCCGTACAGAATCCAATAACAGATACTCCTCTTCTCTCTGCGCGCCTGCTGGCGTCGGAACTTCCGGTGGCAGCACCCTCCGTCATACCACCAACCTTGCCTGGGGTTCGACTGGAGGCGTGCGTACGGCCTGTGCAACTGTCGAGTCGGACGCAGTTGTATCCCGTATCGAAGGCTGCTCATGCATTTACCAGTGTGCGACCTCTGTGGGCCCCAATAGTGACTCCCTCTCCCTGGCAAGAGCCCTTTAAACCGCAGAAGAGAACGCGAGACAACCGTGATTTGTGAAATAAGCAAAATGAAGCTGTTCACCCACAACTTGCTGCAGTGCAACCGCAAACAGTGCTCTGGGGGCTTCCCGCTGCGAATAGTGCTCAAACAACCTCTGGTCGACCTCCTTCCCCGGCCTGCTCCGGCAGAGGACTACCAACTGGAAGACAGTTTCGAAGGTGTGCGGTACGGTCGGGAATTTGACCCCGAGTTTGTGAAGGCCATGCTGCAGAAGGTGGAGTGGGACGCGCTGCGCTCCACAGTGCAGGAGCTCGGCGCTTCTCTGCCAGAGTCCGTAAGTCCTACTGATTTGGAGAACGAAGACTTCCTCAAAACGATGCACGATACACTGTTTATGCAGGAGGTGGTCGAAGCAGACCTTGTCTGCCCACAATGCGCTCGAGTGTTCAATGTGTCCAGTGGTATACCCAATATGCTGTTGAACGACACAGAAATTTAGAACGAAAAACGTCAGGGCTGCACCACGAAGTGAGACTGCCGGGGCCCAGTCAACCGCATGAAGCCATCCGCCCCAATCCGGATCAGCTGCGCAGGGGTGTTGCCGACGTTGACCTTGACTTGCAGCTCGCCATTGTTCTGACGCAGCACATGGGTGTTGAGATTGTAAGCGACTTTAGCTTTGGCGGGTTGGGCTTGCTGGATCATACCTGGCTGCCGCATCATTGGCTGCATCATCACCGCTGGTTGTTGCGCCATTGCCGGCTGTTGCATCATCACCGCTGGTTGTTGCACCATTGCTGGTTGCTGCAATGCTGGCTGCACCATGCCAGGCTGTTGCATCATCGTGGGCTGCGTCATCGGGCGCACTACCGCCTGCGGCGCTCCTGGAAGGGGGACAGGGAATTGTTGTTGGGCAGCTGTCTGCATCCGGGGGGGCTGCGGCTCGTCGAAAAAGTTAACGGCTGCATCTGCAGACGGATGCACGAACAGGGTAGCCAGCACCGAGGTCAGACGCTGGGCGTAGTGTACATCGATCTCGTCCACGCCACCAGATACGGACGACCTCAAATTCATGACGTACACCAGAATGCCTTTGTTGTCCATGATGGGCACAGCTACCTCAGATACCGTGACGGCGTCGCTAAAGGATCCAGATCCGACTCTGAAAACGGCGCCTCCGGACCTGAAAGCTTCGCCAACGGGGCAGCCAGCGTCCAAGCCGATCACCGAGTTGAAATGGATACGAGATGAGATGCTGGATTTGGAGTGCTCCAGTTGCAGTTGGTCAAGTTTAGTGCCGGTGGTCATGTAGGCTCTGAAAAAGCCGACGAAGTCACAGGATGGCTTCAGCTGCAGGTTGATTTGGTGGGCCACTTGATCAAACAGCGCCGCCGGAGCTGCTCCAGTGTTGTTGCCGATTATTTCTTCAGCGTTTTTGATAACTCGTTCCCAGACTTCCCGCTTGTTGACTGCCGGGGCCACAGCTTGGGGCTTGCCGCATTGCGGCATCGGTACGACGTGTTGGGCCATCGCGACGGGAACGGGCATTGCATGAGGCATGTAGCGGTTGCAGTGGTGATGCTGGTGGCCGTGCTGGTGGCCGTGCTGGTGACCGTGCTGGTGGACGTGGTGGTGACCGGGGTGGTGGTGGTGACCGCAACGTGCCTGACGGGGACAAACATGAGGGTTGGGTGTCGCCTGGGCACGTTGTTGCGCTCGAAGGACCTCCTCCTGCTGTCTTTGTAGATCAGTCAGCTTCTGGACCGACTCTTGTAGTTTTGACATGGGCCTTATTCCTCGGTCGCTCGCCAATGTTTTGCTTCTCAGGGACCCTAATGATTGAATGGACCCAGGAGTTTGCGATCTGGACTGGGACTTCTCCGAGGCTCGGCTTTGCAGGACACCAGACAAGCCAGCAGTCGAGAGTTGGCTTTTCTTAACACTGGTTGCTGACAGATTAGACTCCGACGAAGATGGTTTGGATGCAACAGCAGAAGACCCTGAAACTGCAGCAACTGCAGATTCCAAGAGCATTTGACCGGTGCTTACAGGTTGTGGATCTTGAAAGCGAAGCATATAACGAAAATAGATATTTGTCTTCTAATGTTCCGAACGTAGCCCCTCCCTGCTACAGAGATCCGTGTACATTCCACTTGATCCACTGTCAATTGAACTGAATAAAAGCTGAAATTCGGACATGTCTTCGCGATTGGACGTCTCCAACCCGAAGAAATGCTTGGGTCGAGCAGTGTTTCGCCTGCTGGCTGCAACACAGGCGCTACAGCCCCCATCTCAAATGGGTCGTGAGTCGGATCCTCTGTACAATGTGGGTCTTCCGCAGGCCGCCGCTGAAAACGCGCCAGTTTCCTGTCGGTTTCAAGGAGTCGACTTCCACATGATCCCGCGGTTTGTGCGGTCGTTTTCAGGGAGGGATTATTGGACCGTAACCGAAGAGGAGAACCGGACGGAGTTCACGTTCCCGTACCAGGACGAGCGCGGCCGATGCTACGAGATTAGAGCACAGTTTGCCCGAAATCCCAATGATGCACCAGTGATTCGGGATTACTTGAAGGAACTTTTCGAGCAGGGTGGCAGAGCTCTGCTCTCGGTGGACGAAGCCCGTTCCGTAAACATGTCGGCCGCTTCGCTAATCGTCAGCAAATCTGCTGCATCCACCAAGGCTGAGAGGTCCCGCACAACAAAAGGTGGTCGCGTGGCAAAGCTGAGCCATCGCGTCCGCCAACTGGAGGAAAAGCCCTCTCCAGATCCCGAGAGACTGGCCGACGCCAACGACCGGCTCCAACGAGAGCTGGATGAGCAGCAGCGGCAACTCGAGAAGGTCCGCGACGCAGAGCACGCCACCAAAGCGGAGGTCGCGTATCTCCGCGGAGCGTTTGATGCGCAGGAGAGAAACAAACGGTCACGACCATCGGTCGTGACCTCCAACGGCAAGTCTGACTTCCTGCGTGCTGAGCTGCAGTCGCTAGCCAGACGCCTTTCGGACATGAACAACAAACTTTTGGACGCGCATAAGCCGTCGGTAGTGGTTACTCCGCCGGGCTCTGGCTGGAGCGAGTGTCAGTCGTGCTGCAGTTGCAGCTCCTGCTGTTCTGCTCCTTGCCAGGGGTGCGTTCAGCCATGGCCGGTCACTGCGTGCCCAGTCATTCCCACCGCTATGCTGCCAGCTCCCTTGTTGCCATTGGCTCCCCTCATACCAGTTCCACTCCCTGCAACTATGCAAGCGCAAGCAGCGCATGTTCAATGGTAATGTAATTTTGTTGCGGAACTGTATCCACAAATACCCCAAAAGCAATACCCCCAATATCATGTCATTCGCCCTAGGGAGTATCTTAGTAGTTGCCACGTTCGCTGCATCCTGCAAGCAAGGACCTTCCTGTACATTAGGGGGCAATAAGTTTGCATGGAGCCAAATACCAGAGTGGCAGGCCTGGTGCGATTACACCATTGGTGCTGCAGCTTCTTGTGAAGCAGCGAAGGCGACATCCATGGGCAACCAGGCAGATTGTGGAATCGTAATTGGCGGAGTGGTACCGACTTGTGAGCAGCGAGACGATATCAAATTTGGGACTGCATCTTTTCCCTGGGCTTCGGCTGCTGGATGGAAGACCTATTGTGATGAGATCGTAGCGACTGCGGCTTCGTGCTCTGACGCCCTAGCCAAAGCGCTAGCAAACGGAAGTGACTGTGGCCTCACCGGGGGATCCGGCGGTGGCGGAACTACCACTACAACACGAATTATGACCACGACCAGGACCACGACTAGGACCACGACTAGGACCACGACCAGAACTACGACCAGAGCTACGACTAGAGCTACGACTACTCGAGGTGGAGGAGGGGGAGGTGGAGGAGATCCGAAGGTTTTTCACTACTTCCCAGCATGGGGGCTGTGGACCCGGGATTACAATGCCTGGTGGATGCCGGCCGGAAAGGCTTCTGGCATGCTCTACGCCTTTTTTGAGGTGACTGCCGAATGCACATGTGTGTCCACCGACGAAGGAGCTGACTTCAAAAAAGGGGCCTCCTGGGGCGGCATCGTCAACCAGATCCACGGCGCAAATGACTACCAAAGTTCTTGGGACTGGAAGGGTTGCTCTGGTAATCGCGGGCACATTCAATCCCTGTGTACGGCGCATCCTGAATACGAGATCCTAATGTCCATCGGAGGCTGGACCCTCTCCAGCCATTTCCACAGTTGCCTGAAGACTCCTGAGAAGAGAGAGAAGCTAGCCGAATCGATACGAGTCACTCAAAGCAAATATGGGTTCTTCAAAGGTATTGACATTGATTGGGAGTACCCGGGTAAATTCACCGACTCAGGCGGTGAGCGACCGTTGACAGACGTCCACAAAGACACAAAGTTATGGGCAGAATTCCTCAAGGTTCTCAAAACGAAGATGCCAGACAAGTACCATTCCGCTGCCCTTGGCATGAACCCTGAACTGCTGGACAAAGAGTTCGCCACCACTGACTTCTGCGACGTCCTCAACGATCTGAAATACGTGTTCACCATGTCCTACGATTTTTATGGAGCTTGGGCCAACATCACGGGCCACAATGCTCCGATGACGTCAGACCCCGCGAATCCCCTAATGATCCCTAAATTTAGCGTCAAGGAGTCGATGGAGGTTCTCATTGGCCACTGGAACGACAAGTGCAAGGCAAAATATGGAGCGCTGGAACACAAAATCGTGTTGGGACTGGGCGCCTATGGCCGATCATGGACTGGTGCCAGCAGCACCGAGGTCAAGCCAGGGCTCCCCGGGCTCTACGCCTCGGTTCCGGGGTCTGGTGAGGCCATCTATGGACCGGGGTCCATCACTGACGCTGCTGGAGTCGGATATGGAGCAATGGACTTCTGGGATATCAAGAACAAGTACCTCAATGACCCTGGCGTGAAGCGTTACTGGGACGATGTGGCCCAGGTGCCCTACCTACTGGGGGAACGGAACGACAAGGTATGCTGCTTGGCCACCGAGCACGGCAACTCCTCGGCCCTGTGCAATGCGGCGGATTGCAAGCATCCAGGCAAGTTCTTCATCTCTTACGATGACGAAGAGTCGATCAAAATCAAGGCTCAGTACGCCAAGTCCAAGGGATTCGCTGGGCTTATGTTCTGGGAGGGGTCGGGAGACCGCGAATGGGATCTGCTCAACGCGGCTTATGAAGGCTGGGGTAGCAGTATCCGCGCACCCAACAAGTACCGGCCCGTCAGCAGCGTTCCTGAGTTTTGCGGACCCGACGATGAGGTGATCCCTGGGTTTGATCCCGGCACTGGATGTTACATGTACGACTCCTGGTGGATATCGGACTCCTGCAGCGACCTAGCTGACCAATTCGAGACGAAGTTGCTGCGACAGCGCCATACAGACAGAGGTACATGTTGCCAAGATGTTGGAAACCGTGTCGGCGGCTTCGGAACCGCTGACCAGCTGAAGGCCGAGCTACGCGCTGGAAGTGCGAGTACCTACCTTTGCCCTGGCTCTGTGGTTGCTTCTCAAGGTTCTGGTTGCGTACCCTGAGCAGTCTTTTGTGACAAAGACTAAGTCTTTTGGATAGTGTGAAACCAGCTGACAAACACTTTTGAAATCAGCCGTGCCTTGTTTTCCCGTGCCAAAAGAACTAGTTGAAGTTTAGCATGCTGCTTCTGGCTGCATCTCCGCCTCCACCTGTCGAAGAACGCCTGGCTGAGCTGCAGCTGGTTGAGGTCGAAGCAAGACTCAGCGTACAAGGTCACAATCCGTCGCTGTCGGACGCGTTGGCAGTTTGAAACCAAAGCTGTCAGCAGCTCTACACTTCGACGTCGGCGGTACTCATGCCCGGCGAACTCAACCAACTTCGCTTGGTACAGAGCGGCCGCCCATCGATCGTAGTACCTGTGTGTGTATAGCCTGATGCCCACTTCCTTTGTTGGATCAGTAACTTGGGCATGTGCCGTGTCTGTCCCCGCCAGCAGGTGAAGGCGGTCAGCGCCAGAGAAAGCTGACGCAGGACCTCTTCTCGTCGGTAGAACATCCGGCGTTCGGCAAGCTCGCCAGCCCAGTCGTTGAAGACAGCCCGAACGTCTACCCGCTGGCCTGCCACCTTTGCGAGCGCCCATCGTCTCATGCAAGACAGAAGGTCGATCCTGGAAGTCTGGATCTGCAGAAGAAGCGAGGTGACTGAACATCGGATCAAGTCTTGCGTCCGACCCGACACAGCCGATAGTGCGACTGCCCTGGCCTTTAGCGTGGTGAACGCCAGTCGAGTTTCAACGTTACGCAGGGTACTGCGTATGCGCATCATAACTCTGACGCCCATAGCCATACGCATGGTCTCCATGACGTGAGACCTTACTGCTGCGCTCAGAATGCGGTGAATGGTACGGGCAGCCCCAGGCTGCCGTGCCCGCTTCCACCACAGCGTGAACCGTTCTCGGAGGCTGTACAGCATGACGTAGGCTCTGCACTGGACGACGACCATGTCCTTACGCCGTAGGTGCCGTATCCACACGCGAAACGCCTTGGTAGCTGTCCGAACACGTGAACGCTGGCGTACCTCCCTCGCCTTGGCGTAGAGAGTTCGATATTTCTGATGAAACCGGGCGAGTGCGAGCCACGCGCAGAACAGGGCCCTCAATTTCGGTTTACACACCGCTTTGAGTGTTATACTCGCCATGAAGGCTCGCCTCCATAGGATGAGCCCTCGCCGCTTCAGACACTCGGCGTGTAGTTTGCGAACCCACTGCCTGAAAACGAAGCTCCGTCTTTTCCAGTGCAAGAATATCGGTCTTACATCAGACACCAGTGGCCGAATTCTCCATTGAACCCAAGATTCGCGTATCATCGCTTGTGAGATACGAGAATCCACCACCGCGACTGCGTCGGGCCACTGCTGTTGCCTGGCCACTAAGGCCTGCCAACCTTGACGGAGTGCCGGTCTACGGAGCGTCCTAGCGATCTGTGACGCGGCTGAAAGCCTCCTCCAGCAATTGAAAGCCCCTCGCTGGAGAAAATGCAGATAGCGATCTTTGGAGAGCGTAGTCATCGCCTGTCGCGCTCGGAATGCATCCAGCCATATGACAAAACACGATCCAAGCCCGCGTGTTCCGCTGCGCACCTTAAGCTCCGTCCAGCAAACTCGGGCTCGCGCTTGGCGCTGCTGTACCGCGTAGGTCATTTTCTTCCATACATACTTCAATGTGCCATGGATCTCGAATAGGATACTGATGAGCTCCAAAGCGTCGCATTTGCGAAATCGAGCATGGATAGCTTGGAGGAGTCTGGTCGTGAAGGTTCCATGGGACGCCACCACCATCGGAGCCACGTTGCCACTGTCAATTGCCAGCACTCGACCAACAAAGGCTACTGCCCTGGCGATATCATAGTCCACGAGAGCTCCGAAGGCGTTTGTGTCTCTGAACAGAGTAGACTTCATGTCCACCGTTACCATGTACCAAAGATGAAACGCCTTCAGTTGGAGTTGCAGATACGACCTCTCCCTCACAGCTGTCTCGACCGAGTCTTCGCGAGCGCGGGCGCAAGCCCACTTGGTCATAACGACGAGCGCCTTGAACACTCCCATGCGGTCCATGATAAGATTGGCGTGTCGTTCCGCGTAGAGAAGGGCCCACAGCTTTTTCCAATGGGCGAATGCTGAGCCCAGTATCCGTTTCACGTTGACAGCTGCAACCTCTGCGAGTTGTTTATGAACGGCCTGCCTCTGCCGGAAAGCCACAAAGAAGCGTCTCGCCATACTCAGAGACAGCAAATACACCCCTGGGGCCACGGAGGCCTTCCTGCGGACTCTGGACAAAGCCAGCCGCCTCCAGGTCGAGAACACAGTCGACAGCGACCAGGAGCTCCCCAGTGGACACGCGCACTCGACTCGCGCACGCCAGCTCCACACCCACTGCCGCCACATGTACCTCATGCTCCGTAGCTGCCAGCGGTTAGTAAGGCACTGCTCCGCGGTGTGCTGCTTGAGCCGGCGGTAGAGCACCAGTCGCCACCAAAGGAACTTGGTGCGTGACCTTCTCAAAACGATCACTTCATACTGCGCTTTAAGATGAGTAAGCCTTGCAGTTAAGGCTCTCCACATTAGGAAGGCTCCACATCGTAGGGATTGCCGGCACTGCCGACGAATAACCTCGGCTAATAGGCCATGTAACCTGAGCCTCTGAGTGAACACTCTCCACGTACTGAAGCACCGTCGCAGTCGCCGACGACGAAAGTGCGCTCGTGCCGTCTCGGTCTGTCGCCGCGACCCAGCGTGCAGCAGTGCAGAGCGTCGCCAGGCTACAAACAGGCGGAGAAGAAGGGCGCGTTGCGAAGGTCCTCCCACATCCACTGTCCGTAGAAATGCTTTAGGCCGCCGCTCTTGTTCCATCCGCGCCGCTCGGGACAGCAACCGGCAACAACGGCGCCAGATACGCCACTTCGACCTCAACCATACCTGACGTGTCTGACGGACCAAGCGACGCAGGCGTATCGCTCCCACCAGCCATGCCTCGAAGCACCGTTTCAGCAGTGAGCGCGCCACGCGCCGACTGCAGCTGTCGGCATGGGAGTCGTACGCCGCAGGTATCTGGGAGTCGTGCGCCGCAGGTATCTGGGAGTCGTACGCCGCAGGTATCTGGGAGCCGTACGCCGCAGGTATCTGGGAGTCGTACGCCGCAGGCAACTGGGAGTCGTACGCCGCAGGCAACTGGGAGCCGTACGCCGCAGGTATCTGGGAGCCGTACGCCGCAGGTATCTGGGAGCCGTACGCCGCAGGTATCTGGGAGCCGTACGCCGCAGGCAACTGGGAGTCGTACGCCGCAGGTAATAGGGAGTCGTACGCCGCAGGTAACTGTGGGTGCCTCGGGACACTCTTAAGGGCGCGGAATGCTTCACATTGGCGCCTGTAAAGGAGGCGAGCGACGCGCCTAGCTCCGAAGTCGACGTTGCGTCGTCGTGCTACAGCTGAAAGCCATTGGCTGCAGGCCCGTCTGAGCTGCATGAGCGAAACAGTCTTCGCAAGCACTGCCTGCAGCCGCCCCGCCCCTGCTCGTTTGGTCAAACATGAGAAAGCCGCCAGTGTGAGCGTCTGGTGCCAGCGGATCACCACAGGCGACAACGCCCGTCCGAGCAACGTTAGACCTCTCGTGGAACGCAGAAGCCTCGTCCAGCGTGAGAAGCTCTGGGCCCTCAATCTGGACTTCTGACGTGTTCTTACTTCCGCCTCGTGGAGGTGACAGCGGCATCTGTACTGGGTCAGGTACTTCCAGGCCAGAAGAGCTGCACGCACTGAGTCTGCCTGCGCCATGTCTTGGTACCACGCGAAGGCGTCCTTCAGCCGCGACAGCTTCAACCACGTCGCAAAAGCTAATCGAAGGTTGCTCCTGGACAGGACAACGATGCTGTTCGCCTTGGCTGCTTTCCATGTGGAAAAATATGTGATCAGCAACTCCTTGCCTTTGTGGTGCACATACGACTGCAAATGAGGCAGGAAGTCGCCCCAGCGGACAGACACCTCCAATCGAGCCGGAGGTGCCAGAGTCATGACCAGACGGAACAATCTAGTCTTATGACCAGGCTTGCGAGGAAGCAGTTCGTCCAGTACCATTTCCATTAGGAACTCATGCAAGAACGACTTGGTTCGGTTTTCCAGGGGGGGAGCCTCGTTGGCGTAATCACCCAGCAGGTTCTCGAAGAGAGAGTCAACCTTCAGACAATAGCCTGACTCCTGTCGTATGTTTCGCCAGACGTCGATCAACGTCTGCACTAGTTGGCATCTGAGTGATGGGCTGGCGAGCTCCAAAACCGGGACAATGGCTGCGGGATGCTCGCGAAGATGATTCATAACGCAGGCCGCGCGGGCTCGTTTCTGTTTAGCTTTCGTTAGAGCCTGGTTCCATTGGTGGAAACGCCGCCTCAGCACCCCATCGCGGTAGAGGAGGCCACGTTCTCGGTAACGGATAAACCAACATGTAAACTGCGCTGATAGTTGTCCTTTGGTTAGGGTGCGAACCGCAGCCTTCCGTGCTGTGGCGACCTTCCATCTCATAAAAGCTGACCGTGGCCGGCGCCTCAGCAAAAAGGCGCCGCGAAGATAGAGTAGAAGCCACCTAGTGTGGATCTTCGCCATCTGGTGGCCGAGGATTCGGATTCCAGTGCAGGCGCGACACTTGCCAATCCAATATGAAAAGGACCGCGATGCCAGGCTTTTCTGGTAGTACCTCAAGGAGGCGCGACTGATTAGTGAGTCTCCTGGCACCTACCAGTCCGAAACGTTCGCTGCTACGCTCTTCGTAGCTTCCTTGGCGATCCTCATGACCTGGGTCTTGAGGTCCCACGCACGTTCGGAATAGGTTGGAACATTGTGGCGTATCAGCACCGTTTGGGCTGCTTTGTCAGCCTGAGCACATGTTATGGGTGGGTGCAACAACGACATTGCCTCTTGTACGAGACTGCTGTCCTCCATGACCGATTACTCAGCGAATTTACGATGCCACAAAATATAGAAGCAGCATGAACGACGCTGCGAACATCACGGTCAACCAGATGGGTCCACAGCACACAGATCTTCCCAATATGGTGTCCACGTTCCTGAGCGTCCCTGCGATCTTGAATAGAGCGTCGCCGAATGTGGAAGCCATGGTGCTCAGCATGCTGTTGGACGCTTCCGTTTCTCTCTTTATCCCGTAGGACAACTAAGTTCGATAACGCCACGGATCTCACTGATTTGAGGTCATCGACCTTTTCTGACAGCTGTCGCACGGTCTCGTCGTTAGCCTCCTCGAGTTGCGCCGCACTACGCATAAAAGTGTCATCCTGAGTGGATGTCACGTGACCGAACAGCTTAGCTCTTTGTTCGTTCATCCTGGAGTTTGGATTGGGGTGAACCTCACGTTCGGTGCATGCAGATCTATATCCCCCTTTTTACTCCAGCAGCAACTGCGTTCTTGTGGTCTCCACTAGACTTTTACCCGGCAGCCATGTCTGCACTTCCTGGTGCTGGACGAAGAAACAAGTTTCGCGCAATGGATTCCCAGGCATGTCCCAATTCCCACTGAGAAACTCGCACTGAAGTCCCACAGTCTTGTAAACGTCTTGCCACACCAGTGTTATGGGCAATACGCCACCACCGCCCTTGCTGGTGGGCTCGCCAAACTTTCGCACCAAATCCACCGCCTTCATGTCCAACGTGACACCAAACGGAAGGGGTGCCTCACAGCTCAGCCAGGGGTCCCGCTCCGATGTCGATGTCGTGTAGACGTGCACGGCGCCCAGTCTGAAGGAGGGCTTACTTGCTCGAGCAATATCTCGATCGAAGGCGAACGATACACCCAAGGCCCGATAGTTCTCAAACACCACATCCTGGAAAGTTTTCCGCTCGCTGGTGGGCGGTCTCTTCGCATCCACCTGCTCGCCTCGTCGTCTGGCGGCGTGAACCGCTTGGCTCTTCAGATACTCTAGCTGTTTCAGGTACTCTTCCGAGTCCAAGTTGCAACCGAAAAGTCCAAGCCACTGCCGACTGATTGAGTCCAGCATATTCGCGAAATATGGCCGAGCTGGCAGTGCCTTTGGCGCAGGCGCTCTCCTCGAAGGACTTCAACGTGAGATCGCGGGCAGTCATATAACCCAGTTAGTATTGGACCTGATAGAAGAGCCCCTACCGCGGCAGCAAGTTAATCGGACTGTGAAACGTCTGAAGCCCCCACATGCAATTCTTCTGTTCAGGATATGCTCAGGACTGCTGCATGGATCCAAGTCGAAGACGGGCTCTCTGTGGTGTACCGTAGTCGCCCAGTGCCATCCCCAATTACTACGAAGTTGCTTACGACATGAAGGTCCACAGCAGCAAAGTGTAAGGGCAGCCTTCACCTCCACCCGGAAGCTGAAGTCTATTGAAAGCGCAGCCGTTAGGCTGCGGGGTCTGGTGGACTGTCTCTCCATCAACGTCAAGAAAAATATAGAAAGGCAAAGACTAATTGACAGGTGGTGGGGACCGGAGAAGGAGCCTCTAATGCGCCATGTTGAAGGACAAGCTTTGCATGCGGTGGCTTCTTGGACCAGCCTTCCTAGTGTGAAATAGGCTCGCGGCGAGCCCAACTAGGTGTCTTGAGTTTCCACTTTTTGTGGTTCGTTGACTGTGCAGTTGAATTGCTCGCAAGTACGCTCCGGACCGGTTGAGGTCGCCCCTGACTCAACGTATGCAGCCTCTGAGAGGCGGCGTTCGCGGCGGACAGGCCTGGCGGTCGTGAACTCTGTCGCATGGACATCTGCAGCCTTTGCTGCAGACCGAGGCACCGCCGATTCACCATTCTCTTCAGCTTCTCGTCATATTGTCTCTGGTGTCGAACCCAAGATTCAGCCTACACGAGTATTCCCCTGCAGCCGCCTTTTATCACTCAGAATTGGGAGGAGCGCCTCCCAGTCCATAAGTTTTTCCAGTGCGTCACGTGCAGGCTTCAAACCCTCGTTGTCGAGGCAATCCAGGTCCATGATCTTTACACTGGACTTGCAGACAGCGCACTGCCCAGCACTCTAGGTTACCGCACCCCGTGACCTCTACCAATCCAGTCCGTAGGCTTTTGCGGTCCAGAAACTTTTTCTCCAAACACGCTCTGCACGAGTAACAACCACATGTGCCCACAAGAGCGGCGGTCTCCAAACAGCCAAAACACTTGAAATTGGACAATGGCACGTCAATCGCAATCGTCACAGAGCGGGACACCAGCTTTCTTTCGCTTTCGTGCACTGGAATGCTGTCATCAAATAGCCGGCTCATCCGGTGGATTCTGGAGTCATCCTTAGCGTTCTCCATAATTGATTTTCCCGGTCACGGCAGCAATTTATCTTGAAGTCCCAGTGATACAGAGGACAAGCGTCGCTTGGAGAAGGGGTGCAATCTGAGGAAGAGCAGCGACCAAGCGTAGAAGATTGCAAAAAACAGCACCATGAATTCGCTGTCAAGTTCGTTGTACAGCATGACAACGTTGCCTATGACAATGGCCAGAGTGAAAACTGTCAACATCGAGCCCTTGAAGCCGGACATCCGATACAAATACAGTGAGGGCTCCTCCAAAAGCATTTTCCCAAGCACTACCAAAACATAAGGAAGAAGGATAGCCTGCATTGCATTGGCTGCTGACAGAAAAACGTCCATCTCCTGCTGGGATAGAAATGCGATCGCCAGCCCAACAGGCAAGATGGTGACGAGCCGGCTACCTATGATGCGGACGCGGGGAGATGCGCGGATGTCGAGGAATCCGTTCATGATTAGCTGGCCCGCAAAGCAGCCAGCGATCGACGCGTTCATACCGGAGGCTATCAGGCCAATGGCCCATACAGGGTAGGCCTGAGGCCCTAGGAGCGACTCCAGAGCAAGGCCGGCGTTACTGAGAGTCCATTCTGCGTTGGAAGGAGACATGCCGCCCACCATGTTGCTGCGACGTTTTTGCAGCGGCTGCTGAGAACACGAGGAGGACTGCTGCGTTCACGAGGAAGGCACACGTCAATCCAAAGGCATTCTCAGCATTAATATACGACGCCACGACTGATCGCTGGCGGTTTTGTTCATATGGGCACTCAGAGAGGTAGTGACGGCTGTTAACCAGGGCAGATTGCACAAGAATTGTGTGTGGCATCAGCAGGGATCCCATCAGTCCGATGGCTTGAAACGTGTACTGTCGAGGAAGTACGGGCAGTACAGCACCAAGGATGACATCTCCCATGGCAGGCCGCGAGACGACAGCAGCTGAAATGAAGATGCTTCCAGTAGCAAGCAGTAAGCAGAAGAAAATCCATTCCAGGGGTTTGATGCCGACTTTCGTGCAAAAAACTGCGAAGCTCAGGAAAAACCCGATCGTAGTCGACTTCCCAAGGGGGATCCCTGTCAAACTGTTGATGCCCAATCCGGTACCAATCATAGCTTGGATATCCGCGCTCAAAATGGCAACCTCCGCCACTAGCCACATGGTGATGGATACCCAGCGGGGATAGCGGATTCGTGTCAGCGAACACAGATCGGTGCCAGAATAGATGCCCACGTGCACCGACATGCCCTGTAGAATCCACCCACAAAAGGTGGCCAACAAGAGGACCCACAGGAATTTAAACGCAGTGCCTGGTACACCCGGCGTTGACAGTGCGCCGATCTGCAGGTCGGACTCCAGGTTTCCCGGATCGAGGTAGGCGACCACCACTAGGCCAGACGACCCAACAAATGAGCAGAACTGACGCCAGTTCCATCGTGAGCCCACACTCACGTCCACGTGCATGTCGTCCAGCACATCAGGAGCGCTCACGCTACTCTCTGTTGAAACATCTGGCGCTTGTACCATATGCCAATATACCGTGTGAAATGGTAAAATCAGCATGCTCACGCACACTGTGCTCAGTCACATTCGTGAGCTGCTGGAGGCAGGCGAGGCGCCTCGCCGTTGCGGAGAGGCGTTGTTGCAGGACGTATGCGCCTACGTGGAGGGGAGTGTGCCACGAGTGCCACCAGGGGGGAGCGTCGTCGAATTAGCTCGCTTTGATACGACCGGAGGCGTTCTCGTCCACTACACAGAGGGAGGGGCATATTGTCTCGCGTTATACTCGGCCAATCTGCTCGTGGCTGCCGCGCCGAGCTCCTTTGAGTCCTGCGCTGTAATCGGCCTAGGGGTCCTCGGGGTCACTGGGCGTTGCCTGGCGTATGCTCTCCTGGACCTGCCTTCCGCCTGCAACCCGGCGTTGAGACTGCGCCGCTCTGACGTCTTGAGCATCGTTCGGCGATCGGGAGCAAAGCTGCACGTAGCTCTTGACGGCGACAATGCCACAGCATATCTACTCACCGATGACTGCTGGATCACAAGGCATCGCGTCCAGATTCAAGGTTCGAAATTGATGTTAGTCGAAAAGGCCGAAGCTCAGCTGCTTCTCTCGACACCAGTGGATTCTTTTTGTGTCGTTGGGAGAGATGTCACTCTCTGCAGCCACAACGGAAGAGAAATACAAAACGTTCATTGGAGCATTGCGCATTAAAACTAACCAACGTCAGTGACCTCGATGCGACCCCGTTTCTGCTGCACAAGGTCGCGTTCCGGAGCCTCTCTGTATGGCACCCCCAGACACTCGAAGATCTCCGCCTCACTTCTGCAGGCGAACGGCTGCCCGGTGGCTGTCTTGTCTCCGCCCCTCCGCAAGACGGGACACAGCCCATGGTCTGACAAACTGAGACCCATGTGCCTGGCGTACAGACGCAGGCTTCGGTTGAAAATTGCTGAGCCTGTGAAGTGCAAAAGGGCGAAAGACCACTGACTCAGCGGGTAGGCTTTTATGTCCATACGGCGCAGATGCCCGCGATGGCGAATCACTCCCATCCAGGACTGCGATCCGTGCGAGCTGGTGTGGTCGCTGCTGGTGAGCGAGAAACACACGAACTCGCGCATCTTGAGGTGGTTAACCAGGTGATGCAGCTCGTCTCCAAGCTCTGTCTTGTCCAAACAAGTCATCAAGATGTCGACGTCACCGGAGGACTCCCGCCCTCGGCGGTAGGAGCCGCAGGTGACGCTCTTCACCGAGCAGCCCGTCCAGGTGGCGTTCTCCTTCGTAAACAGCTCATGCACTGCGGCCTGCACCTCTGCGAAGATTTCTTCCACTTCACTTCGAGACATCTTCAGGCTTAGCTCCACATGGTGCTCCAGGCAGTACCGCTGCTTATCATTGAGGAGGTCATCTTGCCGACGTCTGAGTTCGTCCAGAGATCGCACTCCCTGTCGGAACAGCTCGTCTGCCTTGGCGAGGCCTAGCCCCCAGACCGAGGCTAATTCAGCCGTCGTGGCTACTTTCTTGTCATTCTCGATCGCGAGGCGCTGACACTCATTAGTTGCGAGCAGCTCTTTCATCTTGTCCCTGGACCTGGCACCCACACCGGACAACGAGTCTACTTGCGCTTCTGTGGTTAATGTGTAAGTCAGAGATTTCAAAACTCGGACCGCTTTTTGGGCTGCGAAGCTACGCCAGTGCTCCCCCATGCTCGTGTAGGAGCGCTCCAATCGCTGGAAGGTCTCTATCAACAAACTGTTGTCCGCCGCGTCCCCGACGGGACCCGAATCTTTCCTCATGAACGCGAATTTATGGCGTCGCCTATGTTCAAACCCGGCTACATCCTACTGGTACACGCGCAGCTGCTGTGCGGTAGGCCTCCTCCCTTGTAAAAATGTGCAGGGGGGAGCCTCGTTGGCGCAGTAGACCCTCAAGCGCTTCATAGGATGTGTATTGTTCTTGTCCACCTCCTCGTCTTGAATTCTGAAAAGCTCTTCTCTGATGTCTTTGGATTCAAGATTGTCGACAGGCACGAATCGACCAGGCGCGGTCTCCAGCGTCGTAATGGCTTCTCCGAGGCAGTGCCTCAACGCCCGCGATAGCAACGCCGACCGGTCTCCCGATACCACAAGGATGTCCGCTTTCTGGATGAGTTTACCCACACGTTTAGGATCTTGGGAGGTGCAGGGCAAGCGCTGATTCCAAAGACCGACGACGCTCACCTTGACTTTGTTTCCACTCTGCTCTAGCTTTTTCTGCAGCAGCTGGAGCCGTCTTGGAGCCATGTCAAGTCCTACAGGCACAAAAAGATACCTCATATTTCAAAATGAGCCGATTACACCGGCTGGACGAGCATGTGAGTGAGAAGCAACATCAATGACTTGACAATCAGCCGCATTGCGGCCGGTGAAGTCGTTGAAAGGCCAATGAATGCCGTAAAGGAGCTGTTGGAAAACTGCCTGGACGCTGGGGCTCGTTGCGTACGCATCACAGTTGCCAACGGAGGACGGCATATCTCAATCGAGGACGACGGAGGTGGTATCCATGCAGACGACATGGGCATCCTGTGCGAGAGATTCACAACGTCTAAACTGCGGTCCTTCGAGGACTTGCAGAGGGTGACGTCGTTTGGTTTCCGTGGAGAGGCTTTATCTTCCGTGTCCTACGTTGCTAGAGTCACCGTCTCCACAAGAACCGCGGCTGCAACCAGCCGTCTGCAGCAGCTGTACATGGACGGGCAGCCAGTGGGGCCGGCCAAGTCGGTACCTGGGCCTGCCGGCACCACCATCGTGGTGGAGGACCTCTTTCACAACCTTCCGACACGCCGCGCCGCGTTAGCGCCGCCTCAGGAGGAGTACCAGCGGATATCCTCAATGGTGGCGGCGTATGCAGCTAGCAACTTGGATGTGGCATTCCTGCTCAGTCGAGCGGAACGCAAGAGCGGCGGCGCTCGAAGTAGGGCATCTGTCTCTCAGGCAAGCAGACGTGGTGTGCGATATGGCAACGCGGCCGATTTCCGGCAACCAGTTCGAGAAACTACTCGCCGTGGTGTCCACTCTCTGGGGCAAGCCTGCCAGCCAACACCTGTTTGAGTTCCAGCTGAATGTGCCCGGTGATGCCCACCGACCGCCTGTGGGCGTTTGGGGCGCCCTGGCATCCAGCAGTTACAACGTTCGTGGCGTGAACGCATTTTTGTTGTTCATCAACGATCGCCTCGTTGAGCACTCCGCCTTAAAGCGTGCCGTCCTGGAGGTGTATTCGCGTGTGTTACAGAAGGGAGTCAAGCCCTGGGTGCTCCTCAGCCTGCGCATCCCTCCAGAAGCCGTCGATGTGAACTTCCATCCGATGAAGAGGACTGTGCGTTTCATAGAGGATGACTTTATCGTCAAGCAGGTGGCAGAGGGGTTGTCGGAGCCCCTTATGAGACAGGAGCGCGTTTTTCATCCACAGCCCTTCCGCGACGAGAACGCAGGGCGTCCGCAGCGTCCTCAGCGCGTTCGCACTGACGCATCGCAAACTTCCCTACCAGTCACGGAGGATCACCCGTGGATGCTGCCTGTGCCCAATCCGATGGATCGTTTGTCCGAAATCACACACGGCCCTATTGCTGATCTTGCTGAACCTGGTACTGAGGCTTTGACGTCCCTGTCTGCACTCGTCCTGGTCGGGGCCGTAGATGCTGACCGTGCAGCGTTCCAAGCCGACTCCGACCTGGTCCTCGTCGACGTTCGACGCGCGTTCAAAGCCGTGCTGCGTCGGTCGCTCCTATGTAGGGAGGGACGTCTTCCAGTGCTGCAGTTGGAACCCACAGTCCCACTACATCTGCTCGTGTGTGAAGCCTCCATTCCGTCCCTAGTTGGAATGGCGGAAGCTCTGCAATCCTCCATGGGAATCTGCATTCGGGACAAGACCCTCTCAGCCCTGCCGAGGCCTCTAGGCGATTACTTTCCGCGAGTGCAGCATTTGCCAGGGCTGATGCAACGGTTGGCCGATCTGGGCCCCAATGTGGATGCCGTGGCCAGTGCCCTGGCAGACTTCTTTTCCCAGTGGGACGAGGACTACGAGTCAGTGCTGCGGCTGGTCGTGAGCCCGATCCTTCTTCGCAAGAAAATACCAGAAGCAGATTGTCACATTCAAAAGATCACATCTCTCAAGAGTCTTTACACAGTTTTCGAACGATGCTAATCATCTATCCGTCTTGTGACCCAATGCTAATCATCTACCCGTCTTGTGACCCGTTGCTTCTGGCTCTTAAGTATAGTGCCAGTCGCCACTGTGAAGTTGTGCTCCTTTCTCTGAACGGATTCCAACTTGTTATCTCGGGAGGTCTTGGCATTCTTTACCCACACTGGAGCCGTCCTCTTGTTACGAATCTTACGAATCTCTGGCAGGTCTTTGTATTTCGTGGACAGAGCCCGTCGGTAGCTGATTGCTTGCTTTTCTTGCAGTGTCTTGGGACCCAGCTTCTCAGAAGCGTTGGCCTTCCAAATTCTCAAACAAAAATCAGATGACGCGGACAACACAAACCGCGAATCGGAAGTAAACTGACAAGAGTTCGCGCTGGGGAATCATGAGAGAGAAACTTGGTCAGAAGACTTACTATTGCATCCTTTTCGTGTGATAGATTTCCCTGCTTCGGGTGAAGTTGGACTTCCATATCCTCACGGTACAATCGAAACTAGATGCAGCGAATTCCCGTCCTGTAGGCGAGAAGTCGATGTCGGTCACGGCGTTTGTCATATCACGATGGATGTGCAGAGGATCGTCCAGGCGACGCGCGTCGTAGGTGTACAGGTTGGAGTCCTCGTTGGCCACCGTTAGACAAAGCGGGTTGTATGGGTTCCAGGCGAGCGCATTTACCTTGTTGTTCAGCACCACCTTTTTTAGCGGCGAGGCTTCTCGAAGGTCATAAAGAACGAAGGCATTGTCGCCGGTACCGGCGGCGAGAAGAGACGTCTCGGCCGGATTGAACCGGCAGGCAGTGAAGCTGCTGTACCCCCAGGTCCATTTATGGACGGGAGCTCCACGCGACGTGTTCCAGATTTGTACGGAATCACCAGCAGACAACAACAAAGGCTCGGTTAGGTGGTGGTCGACGGTGTGGACGGCATCCGTCGAGAGGTATGTGGCAGTTGGCGAGATGCTCCGGGCGAGCACGTCGTCCACATGCGTCGCCTTCAGGTCAACGTGGTGGCCCCTGTCGTCCAGCTCCTCAGTGGTCATGTCCTCGGGGGCCAAGCTCTCAGGAATCAGCCACTGCTTGATCTTCTTATCATCACCGACAGTAAACGCGAACTGATCGTCCTCTGTCAGGCAGACGCTCCGTGCGAATCCTTCATGAGCATTAATAGCTCGGACACACGTCTTGTTGCCGAGATTCCACTGTCGCAGATCTCCATCTGCGCCGACGGTAAAGCACTCCGATACCCTTGTGCGGCAGCGCCGCACACAAAGGATGGCGTCTGTGTGGCCCTCCAATACGGCGTGAAGAGGCTTGGCAAACATACGATCCATCTTGGTGCCTATGAGCGCACGCTGGTATTCCCGTGCTCGTTCGAAGGGATGCAACACCGGGCTGGGGTTGGAGACGTGTTTGGCCATCTCTCCGCGCGCAGAGGGCACATAATCGTCAGGATCACGATGCAGCACACGGAATTTCACCATTATGGAGGAAAGGTTGGCGCTGTGGTCGAGAGCCGCCGACCACGCGCAGTTAGGGACCCTCTTCTTCGCCAGCGACCGACTCGACAAGGCTGAGCATCACCTCCGGAAGGCCGTGGAGCTCTGGGACCTGCCCCAATACCGTGTTGGCCTTGCCAGAGTGCTCATCCAGCAGGGAGACATCTCGACGGCGGAGGCCTCGCTGCGGGCGCTGCCCTCCAAGGCTTCGCGTAGCCTTCTTGCCTCTGCGCTCATCATGGACGGTAGGCTGAGTGAGGCTGAGTCTCTCCTTGCAGAGCTTTTGAACGAAGGTTTCAATGACCGAGAGATCGTCGGGAACTATACGTCGTTACTCCGACGGCACGGACGGAGTCAGGAGGCAGATCAGCTAGTGCTCGCGCGCATTCGCGAAGACCACCCGGATTTTGAAATGCCGCGGATTTCTCGAAGCACTTTGCCTGTCGGGTTTTCCCACGTCTTGTTCATTTTTGTGAGAGTCGGGCCAAAATACGACGTGGAGTACGTGAACGCGCACAGCCGAGCCCTCCATAGAGCCTTTAGATGCGTGGACTGCTTGGCGCGGCCCCGGTGCGACCACTTCTCGTGCCTGTGCCTCACTGACGACCCTGCGGGCCTCGCCCCTGACGTGCCACACCTCCTGGTGCCCCCAGGAATCCCTGGTTGGTGGAACAAGGCTTATTGCTTCTCTCCAGCCGTAGAAGCCCACGCAGCAATCTTTGGTCGACCACTGTGTGTGTACTTGGATGTCGACTGCTTCATATTGGACAACGTGCAAGCCATGTGCAGGCCTTACACGCTCGGCGTGGTGTCCTCGGCGCTCGTGGCTCACGACTACAGCCAACTCGGAGTGAATACCTCTGTGATGATATGGTCGGAGACGAAGACTTTAAGGCAGCTCTGGAGCAGTTGGGCTTCGGTACACCGGGTGTTGTGTCGATTTGACCACTACGTGGACATGGCACTTGGGTCGCTCAAACAACTTGTGAGTGGAGTGTGTGACTACCATGTTCATGGGCTGGGGGCGCCTCTTGTGATCTTTCCTGGAAAGCTGCAGCCAATGGAGGTGGCGGGCGACCATGATGCCACCCAATCCTACTTCAATTCTTCCTCAAAATAGCGAAATGGTGACTGGTGAGTTCTTTCTTCCGGCATCGACGCAGTGATCCTTAAATGGGGAGGCAAGGTATTTAAAGGTGTCGAGGTCGACACCAGTCGTCCTGTTTCCGACTTCAAAGCTACGATTCAAGAGCTGACTGGCGTTCCGCCAGCGAGACAAAAAGTCCTTCTAGGGGGCATTCTGAAGGACAACGCTGATCTCAGCAAGACCAAATTGAAGGAGAACCAGGTGGTGATGGTCGTTGGCGCTGTGGACGAGGTTAAGGCACCTGACACGAAAACGATCTTTCTCGAAGACCTGACGGTGGAAGAGAGAAACAAACTATTAAAGACGAAGGACGACGCTCCGCTCCCAGTAGGCATTACGAATCTCGGTGTAACCTGCTACTTGAACAGCGTCCTGCAGTTCCTAGCAGCCGCTCCGAGGTTCGTGGAACAGCTTAAGTCCATCAGCATCGGTCCCAACACTGTTAATCCGGATCGGTTCCTCGCGACTTCCATCATGACATCTATGCGGCAGTTGGAGACCTCTGATAAGGCGGTCATCCCGTCTCTCGCCGTCGACGCTCTGCGTAGGCGTTTCCCACAATTCGCTCGAAAGGCATCTTCTGGAATGGGGTTCATGCAGCAAGACGCGGAGGAATGCTTATCTTGCATCCTCTCGTCGACAGAGCAGCTACAGCTACCCACTGGCCGGTCGAAAGAGATCCCCGGTGCTCATGTCGGAACTGAAGTCGTCGACGACCTCTTCGGCTTTGATGTGGAGTGCGTTATGACGTGTGTCGACCCGGCTGGAGAGGCTCCCGTTACCACTGTGGAGCACATGCGTAAGCTGCCCATCCACATCGTGAAAGATGTGGGCCAGGGGCCTCCGATTGACGATCTGTACCAAGGCATACGTGGCGCGTTGAGCGAGACGCTGCATAAGCACTCACAATCTCTGGGCCATGACACAGACTTCGTTAAAACTTCTGCTCTCCATTCCTTACCGGAGTATCTTGTGGTTCATTTCGTACGTTTTGAATGGAAGAAGGCCCACGAGCTGGCTCGTACAGAGGCGACGCGAGCGAAGATCACGAGGGTGAGGCCTGCGGTGAATTCACATTCAGAAAGTATTGTTCAACCAGAACTTGGACTTGTACGAGCACTGCTCTGACTCTCTGAAACAGAAGATTCAACCTGGCAGGGACTTTCTCACTGAATTGATGGACCGAGAAGCCGCCGCCAAGCCAGAGGAGGACGAAACCTGTTCCACTCCCTGTGCGACAGTAACCTGCCCCACTGGGAGATACGAGTTGCTCTCCTCCGTCACTCATGTTGGCCGGTCGGCTGATAGCGGTCATTACGTCGGCTGGCGTCGGGCAGATGTAAAAGCCACCGCCAACGCTGAAGAGTGGGTGAAGTTCGACGACGACACCGTTTCCTCCATTCCCTGGAAGAACATGGACATCACAGGCGGCCGCTCTGACTACCATGTGGCTTTCATGCTCATGTTCCGTCGGTGCACAGTGGAAGTGGAGATGAACAAGCGTGTTAAGATGAGCAGTGATTCATAAGTAAGAGCGTCAATAAAGGAACAGACTCTTAAGTAGCGTCAAGATTAGCCGGTGTTTTAGAAGAAAATCAGTTTATGCACAAAGAAACCCCTGTCGTGTCAACCACAGACGCCTCATCGGAGGACAGATTCATTTCCTCTTTGCCTCCGCCGATGACGCCTGAATTGTCGTCGCTGTATGTGGGCCTGCACTCGTCACGCATCCGAAGAGGCGACCGCCCCGGCACTACCACAACGGATAGCTCTCAGGTCAGCGGCTCCACCGTTGCGGAGTTTTTGCAGTCATCAACGGTCTACCTCAGAGTCATGAAGAACCCGCAGCCTCCTCACCAGGAGCACTTACTCATCACTTACCCTGAAACTATGAAGTTCGACGAAGTGGCTGATGCCGCCCTGGTGAACATCAAGTTGGACACGCACGACCTGGCCGCTGGAGAGCTCGAACTTCTGCATCACATGCTGCCTCTGTTCGAGCTGCCGCTGTCTATCGGCCTGTGGACCAGCACCATCCAAACGCGCCGCCGTAACTCAGCCCTAGTGGGCGAGGATCGCGTAGCGCGCATGTCAGACTCGGTGCAGCTGGTGTTCGCTTTCTGGCGACGACGACGCGTGACCTACACTTGGAAGATGTTCTCAGGCATCAGAGGAGGCCTCACATGGGTGCACTATCGGTTTAATGAGACCGATGAGGTGAGGCCTTACAACTGCATCAACGACACGCTCGGACTCTCGTGGAAGATATCGTTCCCGGTGAGTACAATAGGGGTATCAGACACCAGGAGGCCGTCGAGATGCTGCGTCCCATAGTGAAGGAGTACAAACGACTCTATAAAAAGCACCAAAGGACGGCGTCGGAACGAGACGGCTTTCAAGAGCAACTTGGCGCGCTGCAACAGAACTGCGAGGCCTTGCGATTGAGTCTGAGGGAAGCGAGGCAGCAGCAGGAGTTGTTGGGAGCTAAACATGAAGGCGTTCTTAACGACATGCACCGAAGCCGTTCGCAAACTGAGTTGGCGTGGGCGGAAATGGACCGAGTAGAGGCACGCCTGCGTCTGGAGGCCACGTTCAGTGACATACGAGCCCCTCTTGCAAGTGATTGTTCGCGTAGTTTGCGGGAGGAGAGCGCCCGCTTGACGACGCAGTTAGAGGCTGCGCAGAATCTCGTCTTTGGGCTGTGCCGTGCCCCGGCGGATACAACCTTAAGACCGCAAAGACCGATGGTCACCGATGTCGGTGTTGGAGTTGACGAGCTGCGGGACGTCTCGCCTTCTGAAAGCCATTCCAGTGACGCGTCGGTGGCGCGCCAACTGCAGAACGCGGTACGCGTGGTTGCCGCTCAACACGCTGCTCATTCGACCGATGTTCGTCGCTTTCTGGCGGCGCACTCTGACTTGGAGAAGCACTGCGCTGCTCTCGTACGGGAGCTGGATGAGACCAAGCGCCGTGAGCAAGAGCTGTCAGCGCTCATGGCAGAGGTTTCAGCCAGGAAGGACCTGCACCACAAGTCCCAAACTGGGGATAGGTGTCAGCTATGGCTAGAAAAGAAGTCCTTGCGTAAGAGTGAGCAGCTGGAAACATACACATAGACCAAGTTTTGTCCTTGGTTTGCCGTAAGTTCGATAAGCTGAAAGAGAAACTCGTACGCCTGAAGACACGCCGCGGGCTGAAGTCGCGGGTGCACTACCGCGTGCTTCACGTCGTCTACCTCGTCTACGAGCTGTTGCGACTGCCGGTGTCGCTCTCCAAGTTGAGCAAGTCGGGGCTTGTGGACGGCGTGTGTCTCGGAAAGGAACGCTCTGTGGTGCTTCCGATTGTGAATAGGTACTACGTTCAATGAAGACGTTCATCCACGAAACATAAATAGGTATTCGTTCTGTCAGAATCAGACGAACGAACGAAAAAGATCTTATCGCCTGCCTTGAAGCATGAATGAGGATACAGAACGCTGGACAAAAAAAAACCAGGCTACTGAATGAACTAAATTTTAACAGTTGCAAATTTACACCGCTTCATTCTTGGCATCCCGACACAGACGAATAGGGCTGGTGTCGGCAGTGCTGGAGACGGTTCCCTTTAGGGACTCTACGATACATTCCAGCTCCCGAATCTTTGCCTCGTAGTCCTTTATTTTCGACTCCGTCCATGAGAAGTGCTCCTGGACGCTCTTCAAGTGGGCATTCATGTCTATGATGGATCCCTCCCACTTGCAGATGCCCCCAACGTGGAAGACACACTTCACTCGCACGGCCCACCAGATTTTCAACAGTCCTCCATCCATGGGCTTCCGCCGTACCTCCGTTCCGCACCCTAGACATGGTTCCCCCTCTGCAGGTGCGCAAGTCGCGCAATAAAGGCAATCGCAAG